>NC_134493.1:47449790-47749790 GCF_040206685.1 Ascaphus truei
AAGCAGGGATATCGTGACAACCTGACCTGTTGGAGGGGCTTGAGCAGCCCTGTATTACAGGCATACCCCGGTTTAAGGACACTCACTTTAAGTACACTCGCGAATAAGGACATATCGACCAATAGACAAACAGCAGCTCACGCATGCGCCTTTCATCACGTCCTGAACAGCAATACCAGCTCCCTACCTGTACCGCAGCTGTGCGCAAGCGGGGAGACTATAGAGCCTGTTACAAATGCGTTATTTACATCAGTTATGCACATATATGTCGATTGCAGCACAGTACATGCATCGATAAGTGGAAAAAAGGTAGTGCTTCACTTTAAGTACATTTTCGCTTTACATACCTGCTCCGGTCCCATTGCATACGTTAATGCGGGTATGCCTGTACTGTATAACTACTGTATTAAAAGTGTACTGTGTATTTAACCACAAGCAAGTGAAAATGGTATGAACTTCAATGTTAAAATCACATTTTCATGTACGAAATACTCGTTTTGGGGTTCGAACCCCGATATATGTTTGAGGGGTGCACCCAGTGGGCCCGCAAACTGCGGCTACAACCATGTTGTGTAGGGATATCTGTGCTAACACCTCCAGGGCAATGAAGTTGTAAGGAATTGGTCATTATTAGGATAGTGTTAATCGTGCAAAACCAGATAATTAGTTGATTGCTAGATTTTACAGCACAAATGATGAAATGAGGGGAGATGTGTATTTCTTTTGTTTTAGCAGCACGGGACCGTTCCAGACTCCAGTTATTAATCTGATCATAACAATGTATTAGTGGGTAATTACATATAACGAGAAATCAATGCTCTTTTTGATGAAAAATTACAATTTATTGTGGCTGGTGAACTATGAGGGACTTAAAGCTGGGAATAAGTGAAACATATACAGTATTTAGTAAAAATGTAAGGACAACCTAGGATAGTGTACGTTAAGGTAATCTCAGTGTCACAAGATGACACTGTGTGCTCATTTGCATGTAATTTCCCAGAATCCCTGGCTGCAGTGGAAGCACTGTATGCTAAGAGAGAATAGGGAAAAGCAGGGTGGCAGACCTGTCTGAGACATGCAAATGTGCTCACAAGGGATATTTTTAAGTGCAGTGTCATTTTCTAATATACCTGCTTATTTTTTTTAGTAACTCACATATTGATTGACCAATAAGACTTCCAAAACTGGAGCATCCTTCACCGCGGAATAGATACAATGCTCTCATGGGATACACTTCTAATTGTAGAATAGACAATAAGTTTATAGCCTCAGGTTTCGCAAGTGCATCCCCAACATGAAACGCCAAGCTCTTGCTGGGGAGGGGGGAGGAAGGGTAGCTGGCGGGACTGGCGGGAGGCCTGCGGTACTGCTGCGGGGGGTGGTGGTGCTGTAGGGGGGGGGCACGGGGAGTGACGGGGCTGCGGAGGGTGGGACGGGGGGAGGGGATGGCCGCGGGGGCTGACGGCCCTGCCCCGCTGCAGGCACCTGTTTGGTTCACGCGCGCGCCAGGCCTCCATGTATTGGGGGGGTTGGGGTATTTTTTATATGTATTGGGGGGTTGTTTTTTTTTTTAATATGTATTGGGGGGTTGGGGCATTTTTTATATGTATTGGGGGGTTGAGGTATTTTTTATATGTATTGGGGGGGTTGGGGTATTTTTTATATGTATTGGGGGGTTGTTTTTTTTTTTTAAATATGTATGGGGGGGTTGGGGTATTTTTTATATATATTGGGGGGTTGGGGTATTTTTTATATGTATTGGGGGGTTGGGGTATTTTTTTATATGTATTGGGGGGTTGGGGTAGTTTTTATATGTATTGGGGTGGTTGAGGTATTTTTTATATGTATTGGGGGTTGGGGTATATATTTTTTATATGTATTGGGGGGTCTGGTACTTTTTATATGTATTGGGGAGGTGGGGGTATTTTTATATGTATTGGGGGGTTGTTTTTTAAAAAATATGTATTGAGGGGGTTGGGGCATTTTTTATATGTATTGGGGGGGTTTGGGTATTTTTTATATGTATTGGGGGGGTTGAGGTATTTTTTATATGTATTGGGGGTTGGGGTATATATTTTTTATATGTATTGGGGGGGTCTGGTACTTTTTATAGGTATTGGGGAGGTGGGGTTATTTTTATATGTATTGGGGGGTATTTTTATATGTTTTGGGAGCACGTGGGGGTATATTTTATATGTATTTTGAGGGTCTCGCATATTTTAGCATTGTGTCCAGTATTTTTGGACATGCCACCTGGCAACCCTAGCCGCCGTCCACCCTCCCCCCCCTCAGCCATCCTGCAGCCACCGGCCTAACGCCCCCCCCCCCCCACCTCCCCGTAGCATTGTATTTTTATATGTATTTGTGGGGTGGGGGTATATTTTTATATGTATTTGGGGGGTGGGGTATATTTTTATATGTATTGGGGGTATATTTTTATATGTATTTGGGGGGTGGGGGTATATTTTTATATGTATTGGGGGGGTGGGGGTGTATTTTTATATGTATTGGGGGGTTAAGTAAAAGTTGCGCGCTAAAAGATTTTTTCCGTGGTCGGTGCTCTATGGGTTGGGGGTGGAGGGGGGGGGGGGCTGCTCCTTTCATTTGTCATGGGCCCCATGATTTCTGTTGGCGGCCCTGCTTCCATACAGGCACTGGAATAAGGTGCCTATTTCAGGCTCTGGATGGGAGTAACATAGAACCTACAGTAAATAACAATGCCATTTCTTATGCCAGCGGCTCATTTGCTTATCATTTGCATATTATTTACCCAAACGCTGTTTATACTGATAGGCTTTTAACATGACATTAACCTAAGTTAACTCTGTGTGGTTTCCTTAGTGAGTACAGCGTTACTATTGACATAACACTAACCTAACTGAGGTTAACGTAATGTTGAATGGCCTAACTGCGTTTAGTGCATCTGGGTTTATGACTCAAAGTGGGCTTGAACTCTACTCAATTGTCCATGGCTAAATACAACCATTTGCCGCTAAAAGAAAAACATTTTTCTAAAGGTTGTGATGAATAGATGCAGAATAATTATAAGGCTTGTTGAGTCAATGAAATCCACAGAGACTTGCAAGTAAATATTTCTGACTTTTCTAAAAAAAATGATATCATATTTTTCTGTCTAATATGTGTTGAGAATGAATACAGACTCAGGGGAATGCTCTGTCAGTCTGGAATCATATGTGTTATTTAGCTCTTAATTTTATTTTAATGCAATAACTAGTTTGTGCATTTATTCTGGAGTCGAACATTAGCTCTGACTTTTCCACCAACTCCCTACTCACTCAGATGTAATTATACTGTGATTTTTAATCAGCACAGAATAAATGCACTGTTCTGCGATGGAAATTACAGAACCCCGAACATTTCCAAACACACTAATAAATAGGATTTGAAAAATAGAACATGGCATGATTTGCGACATCTATTCCCTAACTACACCGTATTTACAGATTAAACTACCTGCAGTATTCATACATTTTCCTTTTCAAAAAGTTTTAGGATACCGAGCAAAAAAAGGGTCTATACCAGATACAGTAGGAGTATGGTTAAAATATTAGTGATAGTCCCACTGCAGATAAATATTAGGTAGTAATTGTGGCACATACTCATTTTTCATGGGTTGCAATAAATATGGCTTTTTTTTTTTAGCCCAATCTTCGGGTTCATCTTTCAAGCTCCATATAACGGACAACATACAATGAACGGAAGAAGAATGTATAGATACGTCGTGTGGTCTCAGATCTATACTATGGTCCACGTATACAGATATTTCCATAGCTTCTTATTACCCACGGACTCCTGCAGTGTTTATTTAGTACAACAATGTCCTTCGTAGTGCATTTTAGAGTGAGCATTTGTATGATTAAATTGTGGGCTGATGCAACATTAAAGGGAGGAGGAGAGGCTCAGTGAGTAAAGACCCTGCGACCTATTCTACTAGCTCAGAGGTGTGACAAACCGCTTATAAAGTGCCCTTTCTGATGGGATTGCCGTGCTTTGCTATTCTGCAAGGGCTTATCGCATGTCCAAACCGCCTCAAAACGGCTTTTTTAGAAGCGGTTTCAATCTTGCTCTGCCAATCCGATCGGTTTGTTAAAAAAAATGTCTCTGCAAAAATGGACATTTGTTTTAACACCACCTAAATGGGGGCGAGGTTTGTATTGCAGAGTCTGAAATAAGGGTTTGGCTGACAGAGAAAACACCAAAAGTCAGACTGGGGATGGAGTTAGCATCACCTCAGATCATTCCGCTTCTAAAGTACTTACAATCCGGGCGGTTTGACCGTTAAACCGGGTGCAATTTGTCACTATTTTTAGAAGCGGTTTAGAAGATGCGATTTGCAATAGAGAATACCGTATTTTCTCACATTTCATTCCCATTCTTATGAACATGCAAAACCATGCGGTTTGGCAATGGCAACTTCTGAGCTACTCGATTAGGCCCCAACGGGGTTGCCACCACTCCGGGTTTGACCCGGAGACTACAAGTTTTGACCACGTATCACCGGGCTCTGGGTTTACCTAGTAAACCTCTTGGTGGTGGTGTTCGGCGGTGGTGCCGTCTCCCGGCGTCATCCCGGCATCTTCTCCTGCAAGTAACTCCTGTCAATATGGTCGCGCAGCATCAAATGGTGCCATGTTGCCATGTCAACGGGAATGCTACATGACGTCACAGCATCACGTGATGCCCGTTGCCATGTGGCACACTATCTGACGTTGCAACGCCCCGTGTTGCTGTGTTGCCATGACAACGTGACACCTCGGTGCCATGACAACGTGACACCTCGGCGCCATAAGGCGTCCCGTTGTCATGGCAACGCGACATCACGTCGCGTCCTGTTGTCATGGCAACGCAGCGCCATGTGACGCCGCGGGTCATATTGACGGGTTACAGCGGGAGATGCCGGGAGATTGTTGGATTGATGCCAGAGAGACGCCACCACCAAAGGCAAGCGCAAAATTTTACATTTCTGTCTCCGGGTTGGCCTTCAGTAGAAGGTGGCAACCCTGGGCCCCAATGATACGAAGTGTGAATCACTGGACCCTGATTCAATTCCCGGTATCAGCTCATTGTGCCCTTTCTAGTCACGTTACCTTCCAGTGCCTCAGGCACCATAAACATAAACTGTAAGCTCATCTTGGCAGGGACCGTGTCTGTAAAATTCTATGTGTTGCGCACCATGTTGTATACTGTCATTGTGAAGCGCTTACAGCGAGTCCCATTGGGAAAAAGGTGCTCTATGAAATCAAGCTATTATTATTAGAGGATATTCATTGTGTGCTGCATCGCAGGCCCCTGGCAGCATTGGGGTTAAAGCTGAGAATTTTCAGCGCAGAACAAATGGTTTCCTGTATGCTCTTTCCTACATCTCACACGTATAACAGTTCTCAGTTTTTAAACCAAATGTCAATTTTGAAATAAACACAAAGATTTGCAAAATAAACAGTTGAATCTGCAGACCAATTACAATACACCCACATGCACATCAAATGGTAACACACGTGTACTGCTGGAGGGGCTTCTACAGATTATCTGCAGCCTTTTTAAACATGTTTTGGTAGCAAATCCTTTTGCCGGTCAGGTCATGTTTCTTATTTTTGGCTGGATTCCTAAAGGTCGACATAGCTGCGATAATATTTGGCTTTAAAGAACTAAGGGATAGTTGCTTTAATCTTTAGAATGTGTGCGTATTATGTAGATTGCATATTAGATTATGTAATAGGATTTCCTATAAAATCCCATGACACTTTTTTTTAACCCCTTTGACGCCCGAGGCTACAAACGCATAGCAAAGTAATGCCTTTAAGCACCATAAACCCCCGCCAAATAAAATCCAAAAAGCACAACATCCATATGAGTAAATACATATTGAGCTTCTAGTAACCCAAGTGGCCACTCAGTCGTGGGTTCACTATCTGGCCACTTGGGTTTCTAAGGGGTAATAGAATAATATGTGCTCCAATGTATCACCTAATCTAGGTTGGCTAGCCTTATCTCTCCCATGTATGTAGTGGCCCTTATATACATGGACAAGATAGGTGTAACACAGCCTGGGAGAGGTGGGGATAACAATTGTTGTGATATTTTGGCTGTTCTCCAATATCCCATTCTTTAATGCTTGTGATATTGCTCTAGTTAATGGGCCACAAAAAAATTGATGTTAAATACAGCTGACTTTAATATATTGTATTTATAGGGGCTTAGTGAATCTAAGCCGCAGTACTAATGCTGCTAATTGTTTTTGTACTTAATGCATGGTAACATTTCTTAAATTGCAATATAATTAATTTAATAATATAAATAATTGCAATTTTGACAATGTTGCAAGCATAATTCATCTTATTCTCTTTATATTAGCACATGCTGATGGGATAAATGCATACATGTATTTTACAATGTTGCCAATAATGAATAATATGACAATATTATAGGTGACGTTGCTGTATATACAGAATATCAATTTATTTATTGGTAAAATGGTTATTCATTTTGGGATTAGATCGGCCCTCCCTCTTTATAAAAACGTTGGTTCCCACATATGATTATTTAGACCCTGTAACTCCAGTACAGGATATTCTTCTACACCTATATAAAAATCTATGCCCCATTCATACTGTGCCTTTTCCCCAGCTCTTCTCATTATGTAGTGGGCTTGGGTCTTTGGCTCTCATTGTGACATTATGGAAGACATTAAAGCTGCAGTTCAGTTTTTTTTTTTTTAATTTATTTTTTTACTTCAATAGTTTTATGTGTGCAATCTCTAATTACCTAAAGAACTGTATAGCTGCAGGTCATTTCGTTCTCCATGTATTGATAGGTCGAAATTTGGTGACATAATTAGTGAAGGGATCTGTTTATATTCTGCTTGTTTGTCAGTGGAAGCTCATGAATATTCATGAGCACTGCTGCACTGACGTGCTAGAGGGAGGGCAGGGCTGACAAAGGGGTGTGCCAGGGCTTGTGACAGGACATGAAGGGGCAGTGCCTTAGCAAATGGCTGTTAAAATAGAATACAAGAAAATTGGTCTTTAAAAGTTGTTTTTTTAAAAACAGAAAATGCTAAAAGTATTTTTTCTTACTACAGAACTGATTTATTAAAAAAAAAAAAACATGCAGGATATTGAATGAACTGCAGCTTTAACACACATCAAATAATCTTATTTGTCTTGCTATGTATACACACACTGAATATGCCTGGTGCTTTATGGTTTGTGCCTGCTTATTGTAGCCCCAAAGTATGGACTCTATGTATCAAACACAAATCACGCTGAAATATACCTGCGTCAGGATGTGTCTGTCAGTGGTGTTCAACCATTTTTTTTGTTAAGGAACACTATACAGCTCAACCCCGTTACAACGCGATCCGTTACAACGCGAATCCGCTTATAACGCGATGCAAGCGTGGCTCCCAATTTTCGTATTTATGAATACTTTACAACACGATTATTGGTATCTTAAATACTTTATTGTACAATGCATACAATTGTACATTATTTCTAACGCGATCCGCTTATAACGCGATGTGATTCTTTGGACCCCAAGCCCAGCGTTATAAGGGGGTTGAGTTGTAATTATATTGTGAAATTCTGCAGAACCCCAACCTTCTCTAATAACATGTCTGACATCAGATGCATTGTAAGGGACCCCAACCCTCTCTAATAGCGCTTCTGAGATCAGATGCATTGCAAGGAACTCCAACCCTCTCTAATAGCGCGTCTAAGATCAGATGCATTGTAAGGAACCCCAACCCTCTCTAATAGTGCGTCTGAGATCTGATGCATTGTAAGGAACCCCAACCCTCTCTAATAGTGCGTCTGAGATCAGATGCATTGTAAATTCTTCTGTATTTGGTCCAATTTTCAAATGACCTGAAAATTGCAGGGAACCCATTAGGAATGCCCGTGGAAACCCAAGCTTCCTACGAACCCCTGCTGAAAAACACTGGTCTATTTAGTCATTTTAGTCTGGGCATCTTTGGGTAGGGCTGCATCTGCATCGATGAGGGATTTATGGAGCAAGAGGGAGGAGTTGGGGTGGATTATATTTGCATTGCCGCATGTCTCTCTATTAAGGAATGTGTGACTTGCGCCTTAAAAGTGGCATGTCTTTTTAATGCAAAACACTACTGCAGTGTGTCCCAAATTCTACAACAGTACTTAATAAATATGTTGTGTTTCAAATATAAAAACATTAATTATTTTACACAAAAGCATCAGCACAGATGACTTTTGATACATTGACCCCCAGATGTTTTAGAGAAATAACTACCCCTATACAATTCTTTGTAATAATATTATTATTATTATTATTAATAATAATAATAATCTCTATTTATATAGCTCTTATCTCCTAATTGAACTCAAAGCACTTCACAGTTACAAAAAGGAAAAAAAAATTAAGGTTATAAAAGAGACCGAACACAAGGAAAGATACAATACTGGATGGGACGGTGCTGTAGCTATTACATGGTGGACAGGTTGTGGTTCATTAATTTAATGTCTGAGGAAACAGGAAGGTCCTTAGCCTGTTTTTATAGATTCCCAGAGAGGGGGCCTCTCGCACTGTGTGAGGCAGACTGTTCTAGAGAGAGGGAGCAGCGTGGGTAAAACCTCGGGTCCCAAAGGAAGTCAGGGAGATCCTGAGAACTGTTGGGAGAACGTCACCTGCAGATGGAAGTGAGCGTATGGGAGTGTAGGGAGCTAGAGGCTCTCCCAGATAGCTGGGACCCTGGATGTGTAGTGCTTTGAATGTCAACAAACCTAAACAAATCTATTGGCTTGTACAGTATGTCTAAATATAATCATATACATGTTGGGGAAATAGCACCCTTGGATAACTGCACAGATATCAGCTGTATTATAAATGATATTCAGAAGGGGGAAAAATGAATCCAGAAAATAAATCAGCACAAGACAATGTATGACCCTACAGAACGAAACCATTTGTCTTGTTATAATTGCCTCAATGTCAGCGAAGTTTCCTCTCCGATCACAGCAGAATTTTTGGATGCATTTCAACAGACAGGTGTCTCTAATATTTGTATTTAAATATATTTTAGCTGGAAGGCTGAGATACGGTATTTAAATCTCCTTTATAAATATTCTGCTTATTGATGACACGGCCATCAGTCACTCTGACACGAGGTAATAGTTGATGGGTAGGATACAGTGTTTCAACGAGATTAGGGACAGGGGAAACACATCTCCGATAACTGTTTTTGAATAACCTTTAATTTAAAATATCGCGGTGCCTAATTAAAAAATCAATTTCCTTTATTGTTCTCTCCTTTAATAGCAACATGATTAATAGTATGTCGGGTAAACTCTGTGCTGAACTGACATTTTCATTAGAAGTTTGCTAGGTGTGAAATATTCATTATGATGTACTATTAATGATTCATGAAAAATGCAATTTACCCTTCTCCCCACTGATCCTCAATCAGTCAATGTAACCGGTTTATTGCCAGAAGGACAACGAATCAACGGAGTAATGCTGCTGTTTCGCCCCCCGCAACGAAAAGGTTATGCATTACTGTGTAATTTGGCTATCATTTAAAGGAGCAATTCCTGTTGTTTTTTTTTACATTTTTATTATTATTTTAAGATAGATTTGAAGCAGGTAGTCTCTGGAGCTGAATGCCATTTCTTTCAGCTCTGGGGACTCCCTGGTTCCCGAGATACAGACTTCCAAAATGGTGCCGGTATCTGAGCAAAGTAAGTGTAAAGCTCCCGCATCACGCGAGCCAAGTGGAAGCCGAACCTGATGATGTCCAGGGGATACAAAATGGCTGCCATATCTCAGGCCAATAGGAAGTTTCCCTTTGCACAGCTATATAAATGCCTTTAAGAACCAGGAAGTAATGCTGGTAACTTTGCCAATAGGTATCTTGGAAACCGGGGTCGTACCTGCAGCTGAAAATAGTGTGGTTCATCGCTGGAAGATCCCTGGCTCCCATTCTGCAACAAAAATAAAAAACAGTCAGGTAATTAGGGAGGTCGCTGCCTCACTGACCGAAATTTATAAGCATTTTTTTTTCAATTTTACATAAAAATCCCTTATTGCCAAAGCGGTTGTTATTTGTAGAATCTGATGCTTCGTTCACGAGATAGAGGCATTTTAAATATTAAGTGTCTGGGAAGTAGGGTTGCCAGGTGTCCAGTATTGAACCGAACGGCCCTGTATTTGGACACTCTGTCCAGTAAAACATTAGAGGTAATACTGGACATGTATGTGTATACCGGTATTACCTCTCTGGACGTGTATGTGTATACCGGTATTACCTCTCTGGGCGTGTATGTGTATACCGGTATTACCTCTCTGGACATGTATGTGTATGCCGGTATTACCTCTCTGGGCGTGTATGTGTATACCGGTATTACCTCTCTGGGCGTGTATGTGTATACCGGTATTACCTCTCTGGACGTGTATGTGTATGCCGGTATTACCTCTCTGGGCGTGTATGTGTATACCGATATTACCTCTCTGGGCGTGTGTGTATACCGGTATTACCTCTCTGGGCGTGTATGTGTATACCGGTATTACCTCTCTGGGCGTGTATGTGTATACCGGTATTACCGCTCTGGACATGTATGTGTATACCGGTATTACCTCTCTGGGCGTGTATGTGTATACCGGTATTACCTCTCTGGACATGTATGTGTATACCGGTATTACCTCTCTGGGCATGTGTATATACCGGTATTACCTCTCTGGGTGTGTATGTGTATGCCGGTATTACCTCTCTGGGCGTGTATGTGTATACCGATATTACCTCTCTGGGCGTGTATGTGTATACCGGTATTACCTCTCTGGGCGTGTGTGTATATACTGGTATTACCTCTCTGGACGTGCGTGTGTATACCGGTATTACCTCTCTGGGTGTGTATGTGTATACCGGTATTACCTCTCTGGGAGTGTATGTGTATACCGGTATTACCTCTCTGGGAGTGTATGTGTATACCGGTATTACCTCTCTGGGCATGTATGTGTATACCGGTAATACCTCTCTGGGCGTGTATGTGTATACCGGTAGTACCTCTCTGGACATGTATGTGTATGCCGGTATTACCTCTCTGGACGTGTATGTGTATACCGGTATTACCTCTCTGGGCGTGTATGTGTATACCGGTATTACCTCTCTGGGCGTGTATGTGTATACCGGTATTACCTCTCTGGGCGTGTATGTGTATACCGGTATTACCTCTCTGGGCGTGTATGTGTATACCGATATTACCTCTCTGGGTGTGTATGTGTATACCGGTATTACCTCTCTGGGCGTGTATGTGTATACCGATATTACCTCTCTGGGTGTGTATGTGTATACCGGTATTACCTCTCTGGGCGTGTATGTGTATACCGGTATTACCTCTCTGGGCGTGTATGTGTATACCGATATTACCTCTCTGGACATAGTGACCTGACAGCTTGGGGGGCCGCGGGATTTCCCCCAGCAGGGGGAGAGCAGGACTGTTGCTAGGGGGCTGGGCAGCTTCCTCCATCCTGATTGGCTGCTGCTGGGTAATGTAGTCAATTCAGTAGGAGGTGTCAGGAGCCTGGGGGTGGGGCCAAGGAGAGGAGGAAACAGCATGGAGCAGTGAGAGGTGTGTGTGTGTCTTGAGTGTGTCGTGTCTTTCACCATTGTGTCCAGTGTTTTTGGAGATGCCACCTGGCAACCCTTCCGGGAGGTTAACATGAAGCTCCCCACCGAGCCCATTGAAGTCTAATGGTTGCCATGGCAACCTCAGAATATAGGGATGAAGAAAATCATCTTTAACACTAGAAGAACCTTTACAAAACAGTGACAGCGTAAAGCTAAAATGGAGAACAGTGTTTGCACATCCCAATCATTTTAATATAAAAACATTTTCTTTTGGAATTTTTGGAGAGCAAAGTCATTGATGATGTCATCAAACGATAAGCAACAAAGTTTGTCACTTCCGATGCACAGGATGCCTGGGGTCGTATTTGAATGAAAATGCCCCTATTTATAGAGAATATCTTTCCCCCATATCTTCTTTATTTATCATCCCATTTTAAAACATGAAATGCATTCCTTTTTCCCCCTCTATATTTGAGCTCCTCATATTGTGAGGCCCCTCTTATTGGGATGCACCTCATACTGTGAGGCCTGGAGCTGTAGCTTAGTTAGCTTTGCGTAAGTCCGGCTCAGGTGGCAAGATGCTAACATTATAGGATTTCCGCTCATATAGGCTTCTGGAGGGAGGGTTGCTGCTTTAGTGCATATACTGTACATCACGTATGCTTTGTTTGTTCTCTTTCATAGTAGTACTGTAAATACAGGGGCCCTGCAATTCAGGGCTACCGTTTGCAGAACAATAGTACTGTAGCTTTAAGTGGCAAAATATGTCAGAACCCATCTGAAAACGCAGCAGCCCGTATCCTTACACTCAATGGAGGTTATTTAGTAAATTGCGATAGTGCCGATCGGGTCACTATTGCACAGAAACTTCTGTTGTAGTCAATTGCAGTTTGGGTGAGATGCTGCCCTGATTCGCACTATCACAGGTTAATTAATAACCTCCAATAGGAAACGTTTTTGTGTTATTTTGTCTTTGATGTTTTACACTTTGTATTGATGTGATGGAATGAAAAGATGATCCCAATTAAATATCCCGCGATCAGAAAGGCTAATGTGTTCTCTTTTCAAAAGATTTGTTGCAATACAACATCATGATTAATGTCATTATTCCAAAATGAATAAAGCTGTTGAGTTTTAATATAAGCTGTTTGTGGGTATGAAGCAAATCTACTCTGGCTTTTAAGAATTCAAGGCAATGCACTCCTTTTACCAAAGAAAAAGTGAATAACGCTAACCTCATTATTATACAGTATTTCAATTCCCAGCTCCAGATAAAACAAATGGTTTGATTTGAATGTAAAGAGAAAGTTGAAATAGTGTACCTCGTGAAACAGATGAGGGGAACGCTGTAAAATGTTGGATATTCGAGGGGGCGTTGGTGTAGTGTTCCGTGCGTGTATGAGAACATGTATTGAAGGTAAAAATAAAAAAAATACAATGTTTCTTGTAAAATATTGCTTTTAACCTCTTGAGTGCCCAATGAATGTCCAACATGGATCTCCAACTAGTTCTTCAAAGATGCCGGATCAGTTGAAGGGTCACAAGGTAGGATGCGCAGAAAAATTAAAAATCCACCAATGGATTATTAATCTGCCATGGCAATTGTCCATGATAAATAATAAACAAATAATCGGGACGAGACAATTCACCTTTGAGACTGATCAGCGGAAATCCACAGACCAAAGGAACTGGTCGAACCGAGGCGGATCCGAAGCGGCAATTTTTGTCCGCCCATCTCTAGTTTCAAGTTGGCTGTGCTGTAATTTGAGATACAGTTAAAGACAAAAACAAATATTATATTTCAACAAATTGCAGGTATTTATAATATCTTCACCTTTCTATATTGATATTTGAGCTTCAGTGTAAAAAAAACCTGCAATTAACTGCCTAAGCAAATATTATGAAACGAGTAGGAGCCGAGCGCCCAGTGGCCCCATCGAGGCCCATCATGGGGCGCCAGGTGAGGTCCTGACCTCCAGTATTTGTCAGGTGGGCTTGCGCGGCCCTTAAAATTTTTTTGACAGACTTTCAATTTCCAGCTGCCCCACAGAAAGGTATTACGAATAGCATATCAATTCCAAAATATAGGTTTCCGAAGTTACCTGGTGGCCATATTATTGTATTCCTGGTTTCCAACTACTTTGGGAATGTATACAAATTGAGGCTCGGTTTTGATAACGACTGCTATAATCCATTCACTAAGGGATGCTAGGCTGGAAGACACTGCTGCAGTGAGGATGCGCCCACATGCGGGCTGACTGAATGGAGGCTTTTATTTAACCTTTCAAATGCTGACACAAAAAGAGCTTATTTTCATCACAACATAATGAACAAACAAAAAGTGCCTAGCTCCTATCTGTAGCAAAACCTATTACATAGGTAAGTCCCCGACTACAGGTTGAAGGGCTAAGCCCCTTACCAGCTATAATAAACAAAGTGACTGTGGCATGTAAGTTTACCTGCAGGCCCCCCAGATTTCTCCTGGTTTGAGGTAGTCCAGGTCCAGTGGGAACTAGCAGCATCCCATGGGGGTGTACCTCCTGGGATCAGAGAGAGCATCCAAAGCCGACAGCCTTGTTCCAGGGCTGCCGTAGCTCCTCTGCAGAGATTTAACCTGCTCAGTGCTGGACTCAACCTCTATTCATAGGTCTCCCATACGTAATTATCAGACGGGGAATCCGCTTTGTTACAGACACCTTCTGGTGTTGTTTTCTGTCCCTGGAATGTGTCTTGTGGCAAAGAATGGCTTAGTAAATATGGCCCTAAAAATGTAAGGGTCCTGTGACGTCAGAGGATAGCATTTTAGGACCAAGTGATTTAATAATATGCTAAGCAAAATATAGAATGCATAATAAGCAATGCATGTTAGTGATTATGTGTTCAATATGAAAATAACCATGTAACCATTTCTATCATTTTGATCCACTATTGAGAGAGGGCAAATCAATAGTAATGTATTGGTGTTTCTAGATGATTTTGTACACGATTTTATCTACAGTAAGCATTTAAAGTCTTTTTGTACCACCTTGTTAAAGAGCATTGCTAAGCTTTGCTAATAATATTGTTGCTGACTGAAATACTTAGTAATGACATAAACATCACTCAGAATCAAATTATCAAAGGCACAGACAACATACCCTAGAATTTAATAGTGTGTTAAATGATTTCGTGCAAGTGTTCGGTGAAGCCAGCTGAGCAGTAGCACAGCTAATTCAATTCTCAAATTAGTGAAAGTGAAGAACTGTTCTTCTACAACAAATATTGTAAGAAAAAACTTTAAAGGAACAATTCCTATGGTTGATATGTTTATAACCTCCTCCCTTACCCACCTCCACCCCCTTTTTTTCCATGGATGAGAAGGGGTCCCCCTGGATTGAAACCTTTAATGTGCAACCCAAGCGAGCTATTCAATTATTTTTTAACATCGGGTTGAAGCTGGGGGTCTCTGGAGCTGAACCCCCATTAATTTCAGCTCCAGGGACCCCCTGCTTCTCGAGACAAAGCTCACGTGTCATGTGGGCCAATAGGAATCCACACCGGATGACGTCACGGCTTCCTATTGGCCCGCAGGATGCGGGAGCTTTGAAAAGCGGCCATTATGTGCTCCCTGCTAGCTGAGTGGCTACCGGCACCCGCTTCGGAGGTTAGCATCTCCGGAAGCAGGGGGTTACAGGGGCTGAAATTAATGGGGCTAATGAAAAAAAATCGCCCGCTTGGATTGCCTCTTTAATATCATCTCCGGGGACCCCCTGGTTTCAGAGACACATAGCTTTAAAGGTAGTGCTGGTACCGCCCCTCCATGGGAAACAAAGTGGCTTCCCTATTGGCCTGTATGATGCGGAGTATTTAAATATGCAGGACGTATTTGTAATGTACCGGCAGCAGCTTTCCTGGTATGTACCTGGGGAACCAGCGGGTCTCCAGAGCTGAAATGAATACAGATCATGGTCAGGCGACGTCATTTGACGCTCCGACGTCACGTTGCCATGGCAACAAGACGCCGGGTGATGTCACGTTGGTGCCGTCCGTGGCGTCATTTGACGCTGCGGTTCAGAAGGAGGAGGAGGGTGACGGGTAAGGAGGCGGCCGCAACCGCTAAGAGACTTCCCATCAGGCCTGATAGGCCAGAGAGTGCAGCAAAAGTATGTGAGGGCGGACATTTTTGCCGCCCCGGGCCTAATGGAAAATTCGCCACTGTCTATTCTTAGATAGAAGTTGGATGTTATCTCTTATTTGTAAAATCTTGTTGATACTGTATTGTGTTGATTTTACAACAGACCTAGTACACTTAATGTTTATCGGAGTACCCGTATTGTTCTGTGCTTCTTTGAGTGATGGAGACAATCGATAGTATATGTATACGGCAAAACTGTGATTCGGATAATCCGCCGAATGGATTTTCACTGAATTGTCAAAGAGCAGAAAGCTGGCCAAAGTATTATTCACTTCCTGCTCCGTCCTCTAAAACTACCAAACTGATCTGTAACATATTGGAATAGCAAGAGTCTATTGGTACTACAGGTCCGTATTTCAGTTGCCTGTGCTGTGTCAGCCCCTTAAAACAAACCACATCATTATTATTGTTCACATTGCCATTCTCCATCCTACAGTACATGTGTGTTTTATGAAATAAACCAGTTCTATAGTATTAGATCATACTTACTGCATTCTGTTATTCAACTCTTAATACCAATCTCAAGGAGTTTTAATTTACTGTGCATCTTTTTATTTGTATAGCAGGTTTTAGCCCACCTCCCAAGCAGTGCAAGATATTTTCAATGGTTTGTGATCATTTGTTGCAAATGCTCCCAGTAGTTTGAGCTGCAAACTGTAACAATAGATAATGTTACCGTAATAATTTCTGGATACATTGTTGCTGCTGAGTTACACTAACTGAAGGATTGATTGAAATTGAAAAGGCGACCATTATGTGAACCCAGGGAAGCAGGATCGTTGCAGATCGATCCGCAGCTTACGTCATTCGTTTTCAATTAAAGTAATCAAAGGTTGCACATTAAAACAAAACAAATATATATATATATATATATATATATATATATATATATATATATATATATATGTGTGTGCCTCATTAACGGGTGAATTTGCACCGTACGCAGTTTCCTCTCTTTTTTTCACATAAGCCTCCACAATATTTTTTCCATGGGCATATCTGCATCCTGCAGCTCATAGGAGGCTAACTCCCATATGAAATGAGGCTGCCTCTCAATAGAGGAATCTTGATAGTTTTGTTATCTCCCTGTTCAGCATCACGTCTGGCTTGCAGGCTTGGAAGACTTTGTATTTTTGTCTGGCATACCATCCGTACTATTATATTCCAGTTACATGGAAGGATCCAAAGACTCGCACAGTAAGCAGTTAGAAGCCTCCTAGTAAACGTCGGAGTATTACCCACAGGCCAGCAACGTGGTTTGCATTTATTTACAAACAACTAGTGAAAAAAGAAGGAGTTCCGTTTATTCAGCGCTTCCAAATCAGGATGACTAAATCACAGTCTGTTGACTGGTAAAGTGTATAAACTTGCTTGAAGAGAAGGACATGTCAATGCATCATAGAGTATAATATCCGGGTCACAATTGGGGGTGAGTGTGTATAAACAAAGTCCTAATGGTAGATAATGGAGTCAGCAACTGTACACAAACAGTGCTGTCTAGTTCTCCTCCAACGTGGACCCCCGCCCTAGAGCTGCACGTATAGATGTAATAATATCCAGTCTTGCTCCCGCTGTCTGACGACCAGAATATGGAAGGAGGCAAGATTACTCACAGTGAGCTGCCGTCCATTCCGTGTGCGTGGATCACGCTGAAGACGTAATACAGGGAATCCAATGAGGTAAAAAAGCGGAGCACGGCAGCAAAAATAGAAGGGCTACAATACGTATACTATATTAAAACCAATTTAACGAAAACAGTAACAGCATGGCATAGTAGAGGTAAGCAACTCTAACGGGTTTCACACATTTTTCGGCGCTTCGTCAAAAAGTGTAGTATTCTATTGAAGTTGAGAATAATATACATTAATAGTCAATGCATTTTTTGGGCAAAAGCCTTTTTTCTCTTGGTTGTTTATTATTTTTCTGTTTATTGTTTGGCTTAAATTGTTTGTAATTTGGATGACTTGTTGACTTCATTTTCCTATTGTTTAGCGTTTTTATAAAAAAAAATTTTTTGTTGGCTACTGGTTTTAATTGATGTGTTGCCTAGTGGTTTTACTAATTAATTGATTTGTTGGCTAGTAGTTTACATTTTTAGAGGAAATCTCTATTCTAGAGCCGTGATTAGCCTCGATAAGCTAATCGGGGCTACTAGAATTGCACGAGTTTGAAAATCTGCCGACGTGGCTTCTCGCCGCTCATTTGGCGGGTTTTTTTTTTCTGGCAAAAAAAATTGCCGAAAGGGCTTTTATCGCTGACTTATCAGGGCTTACTGAATAGCAGAAGTCTTTTTTGGCAAAAAAGGCATTGATAAGTGGCTTATCAGCGCTTAGTGCATAGGCCCCCATAGTCGGGCGCAAAAGCAATGATTTTATTACTGCTTAGTGAATCGGCCCCTAAGTCTGGTTCCATCTGCAGCTCCAGCCAGTGTGTGCAGTACACAGATTTCATACAAGAGATAATAGAGGGAAGAATAGTACAATTAGGGATAAATGCAGATTACATCAAAGTAAACACTGCCGGAAAGAAGAACTTACAATCTAATTGGTGTATTGGGAGACATTCAGAGACAACTTATGTAGGGCTAGGCAAAGGCCGAGTTTATAGGCGGGTCAACGGCGACAGTGACGCAACCGCGTGACGTCAGCCGTCGCCATCCTACAGCGATTCCTGCACTCTGGTGCAGGAGACCAGAGATTGCGAATGGGGGGCATGGCCGTGTGCGGTTCGCCCTCATTGGCTGAGCCGCTCATGTGCCCGTGACGTCACCTGTCGATCGCTGTTAATATCAAAATCTTCTGGCTTCCAGCAATCGGGATGGCTGACGTCACGCCCAATATGGGCACCCGCGACGGACAACATGTACTTGCTCCGGCTCTGCGCAACGTCGTAGTCGCCAGTACTATAAACTCGGCTACGAGGGAACAATATGGAAATGCTTCCCTGTAGAGGTAACTTTTCAGGCAGGTCTTGAAGATCGGGAGAGAGGGACATGAAAGGATAGTGAGATTACACGTGGAACAGAGCAGTAGAGACTCATAGGACAGAGGCACTCAAAAGAAAAAACCCTCACTGCTGGGCAATCACTGTTCACAGTGTTTTCACGTGTTAAACAGACTTTTCTATTTAGTACATCTAATGATATGTATTCATGCGTTTTATTCACCGTGCAATGACCAAAAAATTGAAATAACTGTTCTTCTTTGCCCAAAATGTTATAAACCTTCATTATTTATAGGTTAGTTATCTAGTAAAAAGTAGGAAAGAGTCATTAACGGGTCCTTTGTCAACACCCCACCTCTCCTTCACACCTCACCCCCACCTCCCTCACCCCTGTGCACATTCAACGAACGTAAGAACAACTATATACTGGCAAACAGACATGACAAGATGGATATGTTAACATCATATCTTCCTATGATAAAACCTACTATAATTTAGTGGTAATTTACACTATAGTTTGTATTTTACAGGACTATATAAACCCATTCTGTTTCCAGCAATGTATAATAATAGAATACAGGGGGTAATGTTATATACAGCAGTCCAAAGCAGAAGTTCAGCCAAAAATGGCCCATTAACTTCAATAGGAATATTCAGCCCAAAACAGTCCGAATCGCCTCTCTGCAATACACAGAATTAGGGTTTAAGGTCCTTTTTTAAAGTATGCTGTGAAGTCTCTTCCCAGTGCTTGAGAACATATTTGCCCCATTCATTTGAATAGAGCTGTTTCTTTCCCCCAGCACTAGGAAACAGCTTCACATCTTCTTGTGGAGGCGCCACAATTCTTGATCCGCCCGGAGACTGATGAAGTGTCCTGGTTACTTGCAGCCGTGAAGCAGTTAAGCTGAACACAGCGTCGGTTTTTCCAATGCATTAGAGAACACACTTGTTTTCTAGCTACATCATAGAATGCAAAAAAAGCACCTGTTTCTTAAATGGTCCCTACAAATGGAGCATAAGTGTCTGGCTATAAGAATCAACTGAGAATTCAGCATATGTTTGGCTCTCTACGCAGCTTTTGTTGAATAGGAGCTGAGGAATGGTCTGGTTGATTGTGACTTCAAAAGGATTGTATAGAAAGTTGCGTTGCACTCTTTGAATATTTATTTAGCTCAAGTCTTCTTGCTGAAGTGGAGGATTTTCTTGTAAACAATTTTTGCATTGTAAACAGTGTGTGCCAAAAATACATAATGTAGAATTTGCACATATGCCTTGATTTTTTTTTTTTAACTTGCTGAAATGTAATGTTTCATGTATTGGGGCCCTATTTTTTTATTTAATTTTTTGCTTAATTTTCTGTTGCCATGAATGCACCAAACACTACACTGTCAAGACATTTAATTTAAAAAAAAAATCAGCTGGCTACTTTTGTATGATTCACATGTACGGCTAATACTAGGACTCAGTGAACAGCTTGTACAAATACTTTAAGTCTTTACCATTTATTTCTATTGGTGCCCTCTGAAACTGTGATATCATTGAAGGAAATTAAAGGCAAGTAGTGATGTGTTTAGCATGAAAATTAGATTAGTCAACATGACAGATCCAAGGAAATAATTCTCTGAAATCCCCACAAATGCAGCTGATCCTACAGAACATGGGTTTCTAAAATGATCTGAAACAGAGTTCAGTTACAGAAAAGCAGCTGTGGCTGGGTATCTTTCTTGATAAGCATGCCCTCTATCGTTGTCATTCAATGACCTTCTGTAAGGATTCCGCTTGATCCATGGCTGGTGTTGCTCCTGGTTCTGGTTTTTGCTGGAGTTTGCCCTCACTTGGCTGTTGTGGTCATCTTGGTTTCTAGCAACCTCCTAGTGAAGGCTGCACTTCCTACAGGAAGTTGGTTTCTGACACTGTCCCAGATAACTTACTGTGTGTTCCCTGTCCTCCCTTAACTCCCCGGCGCTCCCTTAACTCCCCGGCGCTCCCTTAACTCCCCGGCCGCTGGGGGGGCCAAGCAAGCCTCCTCGGATGTATGTGTGTGTGTGTGTGTGTGTGTGGACATTTTACACCTGACAACAATTTGTGCCTCACTTTCACCCCTGCCCTTTCCCACCCCCCCTACCTCTGTCCTTCCCCACCCCCCCATCCCTGCCTGTGGTTTCCCTATTTCTGACCTCTGCTGGTGACCCCTGACTTTGTACCTTTGTGACCTGCCTTGACCGCAGCCTGTGACCCCGACTCTGTACCTCTGCCTCCTGCTTGACCTCAGCCTTTGACCCCACCTCTGCCGTCTGCCTTGACCCCAGCCTTTGACCCCACCTCTGCGGCCTGCCTTGATCCTCTGCCTGTAACCTAACTACATTTACTCTAACAGGACTCTGTCCCTTGTCTGGTTGGAGAATATATACCCCTACCTCAGCCCTGCGGGTCCTCTTCCTCATCTGAGACGAGCATCGTTATACTTTGCGGTGGGTTACAGGTCACTTATTGAAATAAAGGTTATGATATAATTCTATTTACAATGTTTTGAAAAGTTTGATTTGTACCTATACTTGTAAGGAATCGGGGAACACGTCCTCTGCGACATGTTCCAGGAATCGGGGAACACGTCCTCTGCGACATGTTCCCTCCTTACCTGTTGTCTCGCAGTCCTCTACTCTGGCACCAGCGCGTGCGCTCACCCCCGCTCTGCTTACAGAGCGCGCACGCACAGCTCTTCTAGAGTGCCATGGAGCTTAGCTCCGCCCCCTCGGATGCATCGCACTTCTCCCTCGCGAGGCGCGCACACGTGACGTCATTCACTGCTCCCCAGCTGCGTGGCAAGTACTTACAGCCCACTTGTCTCCTGCAGCCAATCCTTGCCTCCGAGGAGGCCACGCCTCCGTTCCGCCTCTCTTGTGACTGGTTCCTGTGTGCTATAAAGATCCTGCAGTTCCTGTCTTTCCTTGCTGAGCATAACTAGTTGTAGCCTTGTGCTTCCACGTCTGTTGTGCCTTGCTCCCTGTCTTGTGCTTCTCTCTACAGTTAACCCTTTGTGTACCAAGCCGGATTGTAATTGGAAACTCCTGTGGATACTGACCCCGGCTTACCCTCGACTCTGCTGATTTTCTCCAACCCTGACCACGGCTACACAGACTACCACTATTCTGACCTCTCCAATCCCAGACCACGGCTACACAGACTTTGACCATTCTAATCTCTCCAACCCAAGACCTCGGCAAGTATCTGGACTCACCCACTCTCTCCAACCCAGACCCGGCTACGTTGACGATCCACCTGCCAGGCACGCTTCCGCTGCTGTGGTGTGCGTGGTTCTATACTTCCCCACTTCAGTATTGGGGTCCTGTCTTGCTCATGGGCAGCGCAAGCATTACAATACTTCAGCTATACAGATTGAAACTGATAAAACATCATTTAAAGAAGTACATCCAGAGGTGGAACTAGGTATTTCTGCCCCCCCCCCCCCCACACTCCTAACCCCCAATTTATAGAACTCCTATAATATGAGTAAGTCTCCATGAGTAAGGTTTTAATAAATAAAACTTCAATTCCTGTTAACAAGCCTTCACCACCCTAGCATACCCCATTTTCCATCAGACATTCCCGGAACCTTTATTCCCTGGCAGCAGTTTCCAGGCTGGGCAGAACTTCCTGGTGTATCTGACACAGTCCTTAATCCTGGTGAAAGTGGCGGGCAGCCCTGGGGGGTGGAGGACGCAGGGGACCTTTGGGGAATGCACGTACAAGCCGGGCAGGGCAAGGGGGGCAAGTGTGGCACAGGTCGGGCAGGTTAAGGGGGTACAAGGCCAGGCAGGGTAAGGGGGGCACAGACCGGGTAAGGGGGTCACAAGCCGGGCAGGCACATGGTGACTTGCTAAGAGTATAACACTGTCATGTGCTCAGGCATGCCGCTGGGTAAATACAACACCTTGTGGTGTAAATAGCTGTGGGGGGAACACAAAACGGAGCATAGAGGGGACCACTATGAAAGTCGGGGCTTAGGGGCAGTAAGCTTACCCAGTCAGCTCATCCGTCTTGGGTCTTGTTGCTCCGTAGCTTCGGTTCCCGCAGCGTGCATCCGGCAGGGAAAGCATGCGAAGAGAAGGACAAATTTTCCGGTGCCACAGCAGACAGCAAATCTGATACCAACTCCGGTATTAGTACAAAAAAAGCTTTATTGAAAGGAACACACACTAAAAGCAGCAGGCTGCAACACAGCCTCCTCTTCTACGCGTTTCATGCTGTGATAGCGCTTCGTCTCCCAGACTAATTACTGCGCCCCCTATCAAACTGCGCCCCTATCAAGTTACGCCCGTGGGGCGGGAGGGGCTTCCCCGCTCGCCCTGCCTTAGTTCCACCTCTCAGGACATCGTTCTAGTGGATGTTAATTATGACATTCCTCTCTCTCTGTAAAATGAAGAGTTTGGGCATTTATTTAGAAAATGATATTAAACAAATCACCTCAATGTATCTAGAGAACAACAACAGGAGTACTTTAGTTCGCTTGAATAAAATACTGACTGTTACATTGTTTATTTTAGTACAATACATTAATCAAGCTAAATCAGTTAAAGCGCTATTATAATTTATGTAAGATTCTCCTTCGGGGCTCTTTAGGTTCTCATTCCAAATATAAAACCTTTCTATTTTTCCCATGTTGCCCACATTCTTATTACTGTCAGCTGAAACCGTGCCATTTACTTTTTGGGCCTGTGTACTGCGATTTTATTTAACATTTTTTTTGTGCTATAAAATAATACAAATACGGTATGAAGACTTCATTCATATGAGGCATCATTTGTTTGAAAAGATTGTTGATGCTTCCCTCACATTGAATACCTGAGCAATTTTATTTAAAACAGAATGATTGAGTCTAAAAGAAACATTTCCATCACTCAAATGAGAGAAAATATATAAACAAAGACGCATAGTTTAGAAAAAATATTAAAAAAAATGTAGTAATCAAAATATAGCAAGGGCAGTGTAAGGAGGAAACAAATCCCCCCAAGAGTCCAAATACACTTACCCATAAAAATAAAAGTTAGGCTGCGTCCATAGTGCGAGAGACAGTGTGGGCGAGGGTGTGCGCAGTGCAAACAAAATACAGTTGCTCTATCTGGCCGGCCATAATGCGCACGAGCGAAGAAGAGCGACTGCGGGGCAGAGCTTTGAGCCAACCAAAAAACTGGATTTTTAGTGCGATGGCCGCATCACGTGAGTGGTTCAGCCAATGAGGGCGAACCAGCCTCGTGACATCACAGCCACGCCTCCCCGTCGCGAGTGGTCTCAGTCCACAGATGCGTCAGAGTTCACCCGTTGATACATAGAGCCAAAGGGGTCTATTCAGCTTGGGCCCGGCAGATGAAGGGGTCAATCCGGTCGAACTCGGAAGTTACGCCTGATTTGGCCCAGCTCAATGTCTGACTCTCCAACCGGGGCCCCACTCTGCCACTTGATCCGAGTCTCCCCCCGCTGCTGACAGCCCACAGTTCAGTTTCTTTGCGATAGTTTTGCCTCACTTTTGCACCTGGCAGATGTTGATAAATAACCCACCTTCATGTTAGACATTCTTAGATTAAAAAGGAACGGCATCTATAATTTAGAAAGATCAAGGATCCCTTCAAAATGGTTCATATGTACGTGAACCTTTGACAACAACAAAAAAAATGGATTTGGATTGTAGAAGAAAGCCATTAACAAGAAGAAGGTTGAAAAGTTATAGAATGTGCCTGGGTTACTGACAACTTGAAGTCCACTGTGGAATTTGGCAAGTTGAGATCATCATCATAGGTTCCATATTTTACATTGATTTTAGAATTGATTATGTTTACAGGGTCAGCTTCTGGGAACCTGTAAGACATAAATTTATAAAATGATTTGTCACACTGGACAGCTGATGCTTACAGCTTCAGCTTTTCCAATAGATGATGACAGCACAATGAACAATGGCTTCGGTATTGTGATCATTCACTCCAAGCCTATAGGCTTCAATCCAAATTCACAATTATTTATTTGCTTCAGTGCAAAAGAATGTGCATATGTGTTATATATATATATAATACTATAATACAATACATGGTTACCCACGGCACTGAATACATAACTTGCACACAAATGTACCGAGAACAAATCTCTAATTGCCAGCAGTGTGCAGACACAAGAAACAGACATTACAAACGATCAATATACAAGGTGATGCAGCAAAGACAGAGTGCCCATGACCCCACTCTAATCTCAGAACCAAAAAGAGTGAGAAACAGGGGGACAGGGAACACAACAAAATAAAACATCAATTCAGAAAACACCAACGATAACACTGAAAGTGCTAGAGATATACAGAGCATGAACGCTAGGACAACTATAATAGTTTAGGAAAACAAAATGTCCAATAAAGGGGGGCTACATTTCAGACACTGGGCCCTTCTTCCAGCCCGCTCCCACCCACCAGTGGTACTTCCCTCCAAAAAGTCCCCTGGCCCATTCAAGGCGAAATAAACTGGATACTCAATCCCAGCCGCTCAAGGTGCTGAAACAAGGCATCCACTGCATCCGTAAACGCTTCTTTCGGCATCACCTCAAGCACACATCTGGATCCAGTGCTCCTGGTGATATAAGTTCTGCCACAATTCTGCTAAATATCTGTAGAATGTCCTTATTTCTCTTTCGTCGATTAACCCAGCACCACAATACTCAGCATTCTGGTCTCATCACCTAAACAGAAACGTTTATTTTGAAGATAAATACTAAAACACAAACATAGAAAAAATGGCGGCAACATTCCAAATAAGCTACGATATTGTCAAAAATGATTGCATAGTTTTCTGTTTCTGAGTGGAATCCTTGTACAGGTAGTCCTCGCTATCCAACGTTTCACTTTACAACGAATGGCACATCCAACGCTTTACAATGCAACCCTGTGGCCATTTTTCGACGCTGGAATGCGTTATCCAACACGTGAATGCTTTGTCAACGCTCACCACCACTGATTAACATGGGACTCACTTTACAACGGTTTCACTATCCAACACTACTTCCAGAACGGGTTCCGTTGGATAACCGAGGACTGCCTGTATCTGATCTTTCGTATCATGATGTTGAAGCTTCTCTCTTTAATCTTGGTGTTAACATGCATCTTTCTGGTGTAATCCCTCTAGCCTCCTCCTGGTACAGTATAATCCGTCTGTTCTCCTGTCCTCTCTCTCCGAGCTGTCCCTTGCTAGATATTTATCCAAATAATATCCCTTAGTCAGCTCTTGCTATCTACAGCAATTCTATTACCAGATAAGGTCCAACAGCCAAACTGATGTCATCTGATAAGGAACTGCCCACGCCTCCATACAGAGAATAACCTAATATGGCATGTCTTCTGGAAAGATCCAAGATAATGCCATAGCCTCTTCCGTCCAGTTGCATCAGCTGTAACCACAGTTGTCTATAGTCACTGAAATGTCAACCACAGGGCTACTCTACAGAGAATTCAGCACAGCTGCACTCCTCCCCAACTAAATACTGTCCCAATGTATCTGCATCTATCAGAAAAGACTAATTTCAATATTAGATTATCATATGCGATATGTGTATGTAAAGAAAGAACTGTTGCAAATATACTGTACACTTGGCATTTTGTGTTCACACCGGATTCATGCATATTACAATACAATGTTACTGAACTGGATTTCTTACAATATCAAAATATTATTTTAATAAAAAGGTGTGAACTTTTACAGCCGAAGTTCCATTTTGCAGTTAAGTGCCGGTTACATAAGTGGAAGGTTAGCATTTCCTTCACATACACATCTTCAGGAAGATGACTTTAACTTTCTGCTTTTTGAACCAAGGTTTTTACTTAGTGGAAGAATGGAATTGAAAATAAGGAGATAGAAAGTGTATTGAGGGAAGCTAGAAATTGGAAAAATCCAAGACTATGAATATTTTATGCTGCCGATGGAACGGAGCAAAATGTTAGAAGTGCTCTGTGCAAAAAAAAAAATTCTATAATTCAGTAGGACGGATTTTGTACTTTCTGACTTCAATATCTCCCTCATCTGTATCCCGAGACTCAAACTTTCACTGTTACTGAGCCCTACAGTACATATACACATACTGACAGTACAGTCCCCTTTAGAGGGAAAGTGAATTAATGACAGTGATTAATGCATGGAAAAATCACCCTAGGTATTTTAAATAATTTAGATATATATTGGAAATTTTTGTAAATAATGTAAATGGTGATTTGGGTACTCTTTGGGGGCTAAATCTGGCAAATTAAAAAAAAAAAAAACACTTATGAGCATGTTCACCTGTCTACAAACCTGCTTAACCCCATAATCCAGAGCTACTCAACTCCAGTCCTCAAGACCCCCCCAACAGGTTAGGTTTTAAGGATATCCCAGCATCAGCACGGGTGGCTCAATCAGTGGCTCACTTAGACTGAGCCACCTGTGCTGAAGCAGGGAGATCCTAAAAAAACCTGACTTGTTGGGGCGGAGTCTTGAGAATTGGAGTTGAGAACCCCTGCTATATAATCCCTTTGCCTACAATGTTTCCCCTGTAGCCAGGGATTCTGGGTAATGATATGCAAATGAGCCCCTCACAGTGTGTCACTTTTTTGCTGCTGATTCATTTTACCATGGATCCCTAGAAGTTTATGCATGGCCAGCAAACCTTTTCACAGACAGCTGTTTCAATCGTTTCGGTCTCATCAGCGCGGGGCTGAGTCGTTACTGGCCTTGCCATGTGAAACTGGGAGTGGCTACAAGCTATGTACTACACAAAGTAAGTAATGGTGAGTAAAAAAGTGACAGAACTCTCTACCGTACAGCTGAAAGCTCAATTAAATCAGGGCTCAAAATGAGACATTACCTTTAACAGTACCGGACGTTATTTTTCCTGCGTTAACATGCTATCTTTAAAGATAAATATATGTGTAACACCTCTATACCCCCCTGGCTTGGGGAAAAGGGGCCACACCCATATAAACAGTCCCAAATGTGTATAAAAGATGATGCTCAGCGGGTTACCTTGTTCTCAGGGTGCTGAATGTCCGTGGGGCCTCTTGATGAGTAATAAAAATAGGGGGCGGCAGGAACTTTTGATGAACTTTATTAAACAGCAACTTCTTCCTTGGGATTCTCACACAGCATTCCCCAAAGAGACACATACTTCAGGTTACAACAGGACTGGTTTTCAGGGTGTTATTAGACCCCTGCACTCGTGCTTCCTCTACCATGAGGTTTGTGGATGGATAGCTCTTTTTTCAAGCCTTTGTCCCCTGCCAAGGATATATCTGGAACCTGCTTCCTGGAATTCCCTGCAGTCCCACCCAGGGCTGCTTCATAAGCTCTGCAGTAAGGAATCTACTCCCTGCTGTGGTAGAATCACTCTAAAATGCAGTGTCTCTAGGGCCCCTAAGCTGGGAAATGTGCCCTACCCTGAAAACAACAAGGTTGGTACCCTTTTTACAGGCCTGGAGACCATCCCTCCTCTGGTATCTCCTGGGATCTGAAGAACATTTTTATAACCTTTGCCTGCCTCAGTTACTGGGCAGATTAAAGAGCCTCAGTTACTGGGCAGATTTAGATAGGGCGATGCCCTCTAGGGTGATTCTTCTGGCAACTTCCATAAACAGGACATGACTATGTACCTGACCTTTAAACTAATACATTAAATAACATACTGGGGCTTAAAAGAGCTTTAACTCCCTTAGGGACCAGAACTCACTAAAAACTTTAGCATACTCCCAAGGGCGCTAGATATGCAAAAACAACATGCAAACAACACTTCATTAGCATACGATTAACATTATGTTGTTGTAGCAAAATGTTGCGTTATCATCCAATATTGTGACTTTAAGTCTGTCTGAGCCTTATATAGACCGTGAAATAGGTCTGCAGCTCCATTTGAGAAAGAGAGGGAAATAACGCCACTATTCAACCTACAAGACCCCTTTACTACAAGGTAGGACTGCACCTTTAGTAATGTGTATGGTAACCGAGATGCGTGGGTATGTTTTAATACAATCAATCCTTCTGTTTACACAGGACTTCATCAGCTCTGAATATTTATCACCTCCCTCTCTACCTTATCAGTGTAAGCTTTGTGAAAACGTCATATAGCTGGTAACAGGCAGTAGCAGATTTTTAGTCATTCAGTCAAACAAATAACCAAAATGTTAACAGTTTACTGAAAATGGTGACCACATTCCCAGTTTCTGCCCTCCATTTAGATACATTATTATAACTCCAGAATAGTTTCTGTTTAGCAGAATTAGCAAACTGTGCAAGCGGACCAAAATGTAAACAAAGTGTTACCTTCAGACCTAGAATTCAATGCTGCATAGTAACTGGAATAAAAAAAAAATATCCTAATATCATCCAGTAACCATCTTTAAAACGTAAGCAGATAAATTATTAACACTTAAGCAATATAACAAATAATGATTTTCTGTAAGCTCTTGATTGTTGTAAAAACCTGAAGCTACTGTAGTTAAAGCTGCAGTTCAGTCTTTTTTTTTTTTTTTTTTTAATTAATTTTTTTACTTTAATAGCTTCATGTGGGCAATCTCTATCTACCTAAAGAACTGTATAGCTGTCAGTCAATCCGTTCTCCATGTATTGATCGGCGAAATTTTTGTGACATATTAAAAGCTGGCATTTGTTTATAATTTGCCTCCGGCAGTCAGTGGAAGACTCATGAATATTCATGAGTCTCCCAGTGACGTGTGCTCGCTCCCGATCTGCTGCTGTGTGGTGCCCCCTTCTGCCCGATCCCTGTGGCTGTCAGCCTGCGCGAGATGGAGAGGGCTTGTGCCGCCTGTAGGGAGGGGGGAGCGGGAGATGTGTCCTGCTCCGGTCCCTGTGTCTGCCTCCCTGCCCGCGCGGGAGATGCAGGGGGGTTGCGCTGCCCCCGTGGAGGGGGGGGAAGGGAGGGGGGAGCGGGAGATGTGCCCCCTTCTGCTCCGATCCCTGTGCCTGCCTCCCTGCCCGCACGGGAGATGCAGGGGGGTTGCGCTGCCCCTGTGGGGGGTGGGGAAGGGAGGGGGGAGCGGGAGATGTGTCTCCCTCCTGCTCCGATCCCTGTGCCTGCCTCCCTGCCCGCACGGGAGATGCAGGGGGGTTGCGCTGCCCCCGTGGGGGGTGGGGAAGGGAGGGGGGAGCGGGAGATGTGTCTCCCTTCTGCTCCGATCCCTGTGCCTGCCTCCCTGCCCGCACGGGAGATGCAGGGGGGTTGCGCTGCCCCCGTGGGGGGTGGGGAAGGGAGGGGGGAGCGGGAAATGTGTCTCCCTTCTGCTCCGGTCCCTGTGCCTGCCTCCCTGCCCGCACGGGAGATGCAGGGGGGTTGCGCTGCCTTGTGGGGGGTGGGGAAGGGAGGGGGAGCGGGAGATGTGCCCCCTTCTGCCCCGCTCCCTGTGCCTGCCTCCCTGCCCGTGCGCGTGGGAGATGCAGGAGGGTTGTGTCCCGGAGCAGTGGTGGCAGCAAGGTGGTGATTGTGTGTGTGTATATATATATATATATGTGTGTGTGTGTGTATATATATATATGTGTGTGTGTGTGTATATATATATATGTGTGTGTGTGTATATATATATATGTGTGTGTGTGTATATATATGTGTGTGCGTGTGTATATATATGTGTGTGTGTGTGTGTGTGTGTGTGTGTGTGTATATATATATATATATATATATATATATATATGTATGTATGTATGTGTGTGTGTGTGTGTGTGTGTATATATATATATATATGTGTGTGTGTGTGTGTGTGTGTGTATGTATATATATATATATGTATGTGTGTGTGTGTGTATATTAGTGTGTCACCACAAGTACCCAGTCACTCACCCTCCCACTCACCCTCTCCCACTCACCCTCTCCCACCCACCCACTCACCCTCTCCCTCTCCCACCCACCCACTCACCCTCTCCCACCCACCCACTCACCCTCTCCCTCACTTATATCTGGCTTTTTTTACTAGATTAGTAAGGAACTATGTACAGTAACAAGGACTAGTTGTAGTAAAGTATAAATGTAATACAATAAATAAACTGTTATGTCAAAAACAAATGTTATTAGTTCTGACTAGGAATTTTATTCCATTTCTTTTTTTAAAAGGTGGGACTGGGGCCAGTAGATTTTTGGGTGATTTGTACAAGCGGTCTGACAGAAGTATTCTCTGACTTCCAGTGTCTGCCGCTGCTACAGCGTAACTCCTCCCTACCGCCCTCCTGTCCCATTCACATAGTCCTCTTCTCCCTCCGCCACCACTGCTGTCCTCTGCCGCTGCCGAGCTTTGCTGCAGGATGCCGTCCTTCTCTCTCTCCGCCACCACTGCTGTCCTCTGCCGCTGCCGAGCTTTGCTGCAGGATGCCGTCCTTCTCTCTCGGCAGGGGGTTCCGGGGGACCCGGCGGACCCGGCAGCGGGAGGGAGAGCGCCCCGATCGGAGGGCGCTCTTCAGCTGCTTTGGCGCGCGCCCGGCACCCTCCGGCGCGCGCCAGGTTACTGCTGCGGCCGAGAACGGGCAAATGCTCGAATAAACTCGGCCGCAGCAGTATGTGTGCGCGTGCGCATGTATATGCATGTGTGTGCACATGTGTATGTGTGCGCGTGCGCATGTATATGCGTGCGTGTGCATATATATCTATATCATACAAACACATACATACACACCTAAGCTCCGCAGGGCCCTGTGCCTGCAAAATGTCTCTGTAAAGTGCTATGTAAAACTAGCAGCGCTATACAAGAACAAGCCATTATTAATTTTAATAACACATTGAATTGTACACATTCAAATACACACAAAATTAAATATACATATTGTTTACAGTATGATATATACAGATTTGATTTTAAATGAGTTGTTAATATTTAACATTAACTACACACGTGCAATGGAACAAGGTTTAATTAATTAATTCTGAGCTACTCTCCTTTTCTGCTGCTGCTCTGTCAGTTCTCGGGGAAGATCATGTGACCAGGCAACGACTGATACATTTGTGCTCATGTACGTGCACGGCTGTGGTGGGGGCAGGACTCACAAAGGGGGTAAGCGCGGCCCTCCAAACCTAGCCGCCAACGCTCCCTTACCCCCCCCGCCCGCTCCCTTACCCCCCCGCCCGCTTCCTTACCCCCCCGGCCGCTAACTCCCCGGCCGCTGGGGGGCCAAGCAGCCTCGGATCTGCGCCAGTCCCACTCTCCACCACCTCTCACTCCCGTTGTGTGTGTGTGTGTGTGTGTGTGTGTGTAGGGACATTTTACTCCTGCCAACAATTTGTGCCTCACTTTCACCCCACCCACCCCCTACCCCTGTCCTTCACCCCCCCCTACCCCTGCCCTTCTCCCCCCCTACCGCTGCCCTTCACCCCCCCTGCCCTTCACCCCCCCTACCCCTGCCCTTCACCCCCCCTACCCCTGCCCTTCACCCCCCTCTACCCCTGCCCTTCACCCCCCCTACTACCCTTGCCCTTCACCCCCCCTAACCCTGACCTTCACCCACCCCTACCCATACCCTTCACCCACCCCTACCCCTGCCCTTCACCCCCCCTACCCTTCACCCCCCCTACCCCTGCCCTTCACCCCCCCCACACCTGCCCTTTGACTGACGCACGCACACACCCTGACTGACGCACGCACACACCCTGACTGACGCACGCACACACCCTGACTGCTGCACAAACACACACACACACACACTGACAGAAACACACACACACACTGACACAAACACACACTGACACACACTGAGACACACACTGACACACTGACTGACACACACACTGACTGACACACACACACACACTGACACACACACTGACTGACTGACACACACACACACACTTACTGACGCGCGCGCGCACACCCCCACACCCACGCACGCACACACACACACTGACTGAATGACTGACTGACTGCCACACGCACGCACTGACTGACTGAGGCACACGCACACACTGACTGTCACACACACACACACACTGACTGACACACACACCCTGACTGACGCACGCACACACCCTGACTGACGCACGCACACACCCTGACTGCTGCACAAACACACACACACACACACACTGACAGAAACACACACACACACTGACACACACACTGACACACACACACTGACACACTGACTGACACACACACTGACTGACACACACACTGACTGACTGACACACACACACACACTTACTGACGCGTGCGCGCACACCCCCACACCCACGCACGCACACACACACACTGACTGAATGACTGACTGACTGACTGCCGCACGCACGCACTGACTGACTGAGGCACACACACACGCACACACTGACTGTCACACACACACACACTGACTGACACACACACACTTACTGACGCGCGCGCACACCCCCACACCCACGCACGCACACACACACACTGACTGAATGACTGACTGACTGCCGCACGCACACACTGACTGACTGAGGCACACATGCACACACTGACTGTGTGTGTGTGCGTCAGTCAGTCTGTGTGTGTTTGTGTTTCTGCGTCAGACTCACTGACGCACGCGCACACACACTGACTGACGCACACACAATGACTGACGCACACACACTGCATGAAGCTGTAAAGGAAGGAGGGGGGGGAACTGGATTGATGTGAATGGGGGACAAACAGAGAGAGGGGGGGGGGTGAGGAGAGAGAGAGGAGCGGGAACATTACATCCCGGGCAACGCCGGGTCTCTCAGCTAGTATAAAATAAACGTAAAGAGAGGGTGCATACCATTCAATGATGGATACAAAAAAAGGAACAACAGGACAGTCACTCTTATACTCCCAGAAAGTGAATATATATATCATTTACGTGAATCACTATCCGTATTTGAAGTGTGTGTGTATATAAATATATATATACATACAAATGAGCATACAGTAATATTTCCATTTGCTATTTGCCTTGCTATGGAGGGTTTTTGTCACTTTTTTACTCACATAACTTCACATATACATACATATATAATATATAATATATATATAATATATATATAATATATATATATATATATATATATATATATATATATATATATATATATATATATATATGCAGTGGAAGTGTATTGTGTGTATTTACCTACACACTCACTCCACATTTCAGTAACATACATATACATCTAAATAATATTCACATATACACATTTGCTATAAATGGAATTATTACAATTTTACATTATATACACGTGCAATGAATGGAATAAACACTGTAATATAAGTTTGAAATCGCCTATCCGAGCTGCTATGCATGGCTGATCCCTTTTCTCCAGCTTCCTTGAATGTACTCTATGAGGAAGATCATGTGACCAGATGCTAGTGCACGTTTAGAGAGAGGGAGGGCAGTGCTGACAAAGGGGTGTGCCTGGGTTTGTGACAGGACATGAAGGGGGCAGTGCCTTAGCAAATGCTTGTTAAAATAGAATACAAGAAAATTGGTCTTTCAAAGTTGTTTTTTTAAAAACAGAAAATGCTAAAAGTATTATTTCTTACTACAGAACTGATTTATTAAAAAAACCACACATGCAGGATATTGACTGAACTGCAGCTTTAAACTTCTACTAAATGATCTCAGGCAATAGACTTCCAGTAGGAAGGTATTAATTTTGTACTTCAGAATGAATCTGAGTTTGCTCAATTAACTTTAGGCTCTTCTAGTTTTAGTACATGAATAAATTGGTCCTGTTCAATTTATTAGGGGTTTTTTTCCATTTCAATTTTCATTTTTTTTTAGTGTCCTTTGAAGGTTAACCAAAGTAGATTTCAAGTAAATCTTCCTCAGACTGAATATTCATTCAAATATTTTAAGTTTGCCCCAGAGAAGATATGGACATAGCCAGTTGATATATGGTGAAAACGCTTGCTTCAAACAACTTAATTTCACTCAAGAAGCCATCTAGACATTTCATTTTAATTACTGATTAATGATCCAAGTGTTATCTACCAGAGATAAAAAAAAATCTATATTCTATGTCCAACAAATATTGGGTTAATCATAACATTGATTTGGGTAACAATGTCATTCTTGTCATTGTACAGGAAACAAAATGGAGTACTGTACATATCGGGACATGAGTCATGCTGTGTGATGGTATTGCTTGGCTTCTGTCTTACTAAGCATCCTGTCTTAATGAACACCCATTTAAAGAGGATTACACATGACTACGCTAATTGGATTGTCCTTCAGCATCTGCATTGCTTTCAAAGAAACTCAGTTGTGTAGCAAAGTTGACATTGGTTGATGCTACAGCATGTAATCTCTAAGCATAGTTATCTGTTCACTCACTGATACTATTAATTAAGGATGAAAATGATAAATTGACTTGGCCTTGAATGCACAGTGATTTGGTGGGGGGCGGGGAGGGGGGAGTATCAAGTGTCAAAAACTGGAGCATGAGTGTCATTCCGAAAACTGGGGAAAATTGCACCATTTTGCTCCATTTGTGGCAGTGAGCTTTTTGGGGAGTGGTTACAAGAGGAGTTGTACAGCTAATGATTCTGTAGCTGCCTTCCCTGGTCTAATGTTATTTCAGTTTAGAAACTCTGTATCCTGTGTACCATTTTTAAAGGGGTTGAGTCGTCCCCCCAGTGGCCGGAATGAGAGAACATTAAAGCGTCTGCCTTAAACATACTGTACTACTATTATTGGCTCAATTTTGATCCATGTGCAAGAGTACTAGTCATTTATATCTCAATTGTGAGTTTTTAGTGACCAGGGAATTGTATTTATGTACAGTACATATTCATAATGTTAGTTTCTGCCTTTTGCTTTTTAATCTATAGCAGGAGTACGCAAACTGGGGGGGGGGGCGGTGCGGCGGGCGGTGGTTACAGAGGCCCTGCTCTTCCCCGAAGACATTTAAATTAAATGCAGGGGGACCACGCGAGGCCTCTGTAAATTCACTTACCTTGGCTTCGGGCGACGCTTTGCCATGGCAACCCGGTGTCAAAAGATGCCGCGGGGTCACATGATGTTGCATTGCCATGGCAACGTAATGTCACATGACCCTGCAGCGTCATTTGACGCTGGAGCAGGGGGAGAGAGCGGGAAATGTTTGCACACCCCTGATCTATAGAGTGTGTTACAAGGGTTAAAAAGGCAATTAAAAGGGTAAAAGAATGGCACAGAGATATAGAATATGATAATTGTGTAGCATCCCTGTGGGAATATACTTACTTAAGGGCCTTAGAGGGATAACTGCAGGCATTGTTACAGTGTATCACCTCTATCCATCATATGGGGTAGGATGACTGGGCAGAACCTAGACACACCCACCTTCTAGAAGGTGCCTAGTGATGCCATTAATTAAGGATAGCAAGTAGAATGTCATATCCCTCCCGTAGTAGTCATAGTGACTATTGATGTCACTACTGGGTATCTGTAATGGGGATAGAACATTCTGGTCTCAGATCCCAGGAGGAGCCCAAAATGGGGGATCTGTTTGTATATTGTGTTAGTCTTGTTACTGTGTAACTATGTGTATTAGTAGTAGGATCACTGTGTTGTTTTCTAGTTAGAGAAGAGTCACTCCTAAAGATTAGAGCCCCTCTATATGGCCTGAGGTGTATCATACCCACAACATGGGATGGCCAGTTTCTCCATATGAGATTCCTTAGTATGGGTCTTAGAGTATCACCTTAGAATTGCTAGGGGGTAAGAATCTCCTTAGTTTTCTCAGGGTGATAGGGTGTAACTCCTTGTAAAAGATGTGTGCAGAGGTATGCAAATGGAGGCCGTTTAGGGTGAAATTATCATATGGCTTTGTTGAGCCTGTCCCTTTAAACAGCACACCAAACAAAAATATACAAAAATAACAAACACCTATCCCTTTGTAAGGGCTAACTTACTGTACTTCCCCCAGTCCCTCTCTACAAGGCTGGTGGGGGGTGGGGGGGGGGGGGGGAAGACCCTTACACACCTATCACCCAATGTCTCAGCAGGACCTTAAAGCAGGTGTCCCTTCAGGTCATTGGTGTCCAGGTGTCTTAGTGTGCTTGAGGATCCAACCTCTGACAGGTTCATGGGTCCTCTGTGTCCAGGAAAAGAGGTCTGGTCCCCTTGTGTCTTGCTGTCAACACACAGTCCTCCTGTATATTCAGGACCCCTGTCCTCATGTCAGCACCCTTGTGTGCGGAGCAAAATCTCTCTCCTGTCTCTCACATGAGGCTTTTTACAGAGCTCTCATTGGTTCAGGTGGAGACTGGCTAATTGAGTGGCTGCAATTAACCAGCTCCATGCTGGATTCAGAGCTCTGAGACAGCTTTATCCAAGCAGAGATAAGTCCCTGTTACACTCCTCATGCAAGAGGGTAACCTGCCATGGGATCCCAGTGGAGGTGGGAACAGCCATGATCCAAGCAATGGATTGCCATATACAGTGACTGCAAAGTACAAGAGATGTGCCTCTTTGGGGGGTGAGGGGGGTGCTGTATGGGCAAGCCCAAGGAAGAAGTTGGTATGTTGTTCCTGTTACTAAAGTTAAAGATAAGTTCCTGGCACCCTTCTATTATTGCTTACCTGCATGGATGCCATCACCCTGAGAACAAGGCAAAGTACCTATTGATGCCCCCCAAGGTGCAAGCTGTGGCTGCCGGGTCAAAATTCTAGCAAACTACTTTGATACATAGGGGCAGGATGAAAATACCCCAGTTTTGTGCCAAAATTGCCTTGATGCAAGACCCAAAGATTGTATTTTAATATTAGGAATAATTTAAGGTAAATAAAATAATGTGCAGCCAAAGGAACATTGATCTGGCATTTCATTTTATTATAATAGCTTGGTAGCTGTGCCAATTCTTACCAGACTTGTTCTCCTGAAAACTATTCAGACTATGAAAAGAGATATCTACACTGTAACATGGTAGCATTAGAAAATCACGTGCTTCAACATCATACTTGGAAATTGCAGTATTTGTAAGTCAGGCTTTTATTTAGATTTCCTTCAGGGCCTGAATTTAATTTAAGAAAATGTATTGTTGCAGTCAAATCACTGCACAACTCCTTCATGCAGCAAAGACATGTCTCACATCTCGGCTAAAGGATGGCCACCTCTATTCCATCGTTCACCACTGTTTTAATTAAATGTTTAAATCTGCCTAGGACACAGACAAATTGATAAATCAATTGTATCCAAAGAGGGGGAAAGGATTATAGATAGGGGAAGCCATCAAAATATGATCAAGTGGGACATGCATCAAAACAATCCTATCTAAATGCAATGGTTACAAACTGTTTTCATTAACCACTTCAGTGCGGAAATAGTAGAAAGGAGCAAAAGAGGGTACTGGGACCGTAAAAGATGAAGTGATTTTTTTTTCTGATTTAGGGGATTTTGCTGATACAGGCATACCCCGGTTTAAGGACACTCACTTTAAGTACACTCGCGAGTAAGTACATCTCGCTCAATAGGCAAACGGCAGCTCACGCATGCGCCTGTCAGCACGTCCTGAACAGCAATACCGGCTCCCTACCTGTAACGAAGCTGTGCGCAAGCGGGGAGACTATAGAGCCTGTTACACATGCGTTATTTAAATCAGTTATGCACGTATATGACGATTGCAGTACAGTACATGCATCGATAAGTGGGAAAAAGGTAATGCTTCACTTTAAGTACATTTTCACTTTAAATACATGCTCTGGTCCCATTGTGTACGTTAATGCGGGGTATGCCTGTACTTTATTATTGTAATAAAAAAATTTCTTCTGAAATGCAAGTTACTCTGGTGTTCGCTGGTGCAGTTGTGCCTTGATATATCATACATCCTATGGGGCCTATGGATCAACATAACGAAAAGTGTGTTTTGATGCAATGCGTCGTCCTTTGATGCAGAATGTCAGATTTATGACACATCAGATATGGGAGCAAAAAAAAGGGGGAAAGAATAACACAGACGCAGTATGATATACACCTCATTATAATATTTATTTGCGCCTAGGGTAGAAACATTTAAGATTTTATAATACGGGACAAAATCCAGTATGAAAGTGTGACGCCATAATAAGTGATGAGAGATTTGCAAACGCTTCGAGCTGAACGGTATCTCCCGCGTGACCGCGATATTCTTTGGTTTTTATCCTCTCTGCGCTTGGCTGGACGAGGAAAGACGCGCGCTGACCTAACAAGTAGCGGTGGGAGAAAAGGTAACGCCTATAGGGGAGAGGGTCACGGTATTATGAGATGAGCAGGTAGTGTCCTAACTTTATTATTGTAATAATTTAGTAAGGTGGCATTTATCGGAAAAGGTAACTAAAGTAGAAATCGATTAAATTTTTATGACTGATTTCATTACAGTCATTTTAAGTTCAGGCATTACACGTCTAAAATACGTGACAATTATGCGTCCCGACTTAGCTTTCCATGATAAGGGGACAAGTCAATGAAATAAGGGACACTCTTGTGTATACGGGACATCTGGCGACCCTATTTGCAGCATGTAACTCCTCTCGTGCTCCTCCTACTGACTCCCCCGAAGTTGCATGCCAGGATTACAAGGTCAAATTTGGGCAAAGTGTTTTGATACATACAGTAGCAGGAAGAAAATGCTTTGAGCCAAAATTGCCTTGATATATAGACCCCTATAGATTTATTTATAAGTAAATTGTAACTTATATGTTAAATGATTGGGAGATACTGTAGATTGACAGATATTGTTACAAAAAAAAAAAAGGAGTAGGAATCACAAGATTTGGTAGGTTTATCACATTTCCTCACTAAGCCCTCCAAAACACAAGCTCCCTCAGGCATGTAGAAAGAAGAAAGAAAAGATAGTGCAAATGTGCAATAAATTTATAAATTAAGTGATAAAACTTGTGAGTGCACTCAAGTGGAAGTTTTGTTCAAGCGGTTTCAGATATTATCTGGTCTGGATCAGTAGTGGAGGAAACAGGAACTCTCGGATCATACAACAAAAAGGAGGTAGGATAGTGTAACACAATTTTATAATTAAAACACAAATGGGCAGTGAGCCCATTAAACTCACATGCTCACGATGACGTTTCAGCCAATGGGATCCTCCGATTTCTGCTTCTTTGGTGCAGGCAGCAGGGAACAGCACAGCAGCGCTGGTAGTACTTGTAAATCTCAGGGACCACCCTACGCGTTTCGTTCAGGTCACTGAACTTCCTCAGGGGCGTATCTGTATTTAATTAATTACACTTTCTAAAATAGGTGTTTTGGGTTTGTGATTTCTTTTTGCTGCACTTATGACATTTCATACCTAAATGTGTGCTTATTTTCATAACAGTTCATCAGTTTCTTAATGTCTGTTCCTTCACTTTGTCAGACATCAACGTACAGTAGGATAGGCTCACATAATTGGTCCTTAAAGCAGCAGTCCCTGCTGCTGTAGTTTAAAAAAATTAAATCAATCCATTCTCCTGTGATCGATCTGCGAAGATTCGCCTCAGGGGTTCACTAAATGGCTGACAGAAGAGGACCAAAGATGTAAAGCTCTGTGGGGAAGATCATGTGACTGGGCATTCACTAGATACAATTGGTGCACTGCTAGAGAGAGGGCAGGGCTCAAAAAGGGGTGTGCCAGAGCCTGTTTCAGAAGAGGAAGGGGAAGTGACTTTATAAATGGTTGCTATAGAAATAAAAGATGCTTGTTACATTATAACATATATATATGTCTTTCAGAATTTTTTTTTCTTTTTTCTTAAATGCTATACAGATGCAGCAGCCATTATTTTAACAAATCACGCGGTGTATACCTCGGAATACCCATGTCATGGCGAGGGATTTCTTCCAACCTTACCGCCTTTAGACGCGAGAGCAGAAAATGGCATTTTAGTGTTCTGGCTTTTAAACACCTGAAATTGACACAGTAGCACAGTACTGTACACATTACAATTCATTCATTTAATTGCACACAATCCATGAAATTCAAACAAAGCAACCGCGATAAACGCGTGTGCCTGGGGCAATTGGCCGTGTTCATGCCGCGTGCAGTACAGCAGCGCACATGAAAATGGCGCCATGATTTATTAAAACAATGGCCGCTGCCTCTGTACAAGTATTTTCTCATAGTACATAACTGATTTATTAAAAAAAATCTCCCCCCTCCCTCCACTTCCCCCCCTCTATACCTACCTCTTCTCTCTTTCCTATCCTTTTCTGTCTGCTCTAAGCTTTGAACAAGGAACCAAAAATTGGTACAAGGCATATGAAACCGAGGATTCAGGTGAAAAATAAACACAGAATTTCAAACCACTCAATCTACTTAAAATCTAAGCACAGAGAAGAAAAATGTTGATTATCAGTCTGTGATGTGAACACTACTAACGGTAATTTGTCTCAGACCGCCGGTGAGGAATGAAATGTAAAAATGTGTACGTCCTTGTAAACGCAATAAAAAAAAGATTGACACAAACAAAAAAAAAAACACATAGGATATTGCTTGGTCTGCAGCTTTAATGAAACCCCAGTATAAAACAAAATGAATTGGGTATGCCGGTGTCAGAATATTGAGCAAGAATGGTCAACTCCAGTCCTCAAAAGCCACCAACAGGTCAGGAAACCGGACATCCCAGCTTCAGATGGGTCAATCGGTGGCTCAGTACAGTCCAGGGGTGAAATGGTGCTCGGTCAGTCTGTGTGCTCAATGGAGTCTTTCCAAATACTCAATCACATAATGTCCGGAATGCCTTCAGCAGTCCTCATAAACAGTGCAGCTATTAATATGCTTGGGAGGGTTTAGCCCCTAGTGGTACCCCCACCACAGCATGTGGCGCAATATTTAAACCTCACCTCCGCATATATTAAGGAATGATGTATGAGGGGGGTAACAATCCTAAAGGCTACTGCCTGTTACTTTTTTTGACGCCCTCTCCGTGGATCTGGCAATTCCTAATGGCGCGCAGAATCCGTTGAGAAAGAATATCCAAACGATGTCTGTGTAAAACGGAGCACAGCCGCAACAGGACAAAAACAAACGATCATCAAAGTGTAACTCCCATAAAAGTTATGTTTATTAAGCTCACATGAACAGCTTACAGGTTAAAAAAAAAAAAAAACACCTACGCGTTTCGCGCTCCTGCGCTTTATCAAGGTGTATCACACTATACATTCCCCCTTGCCTTAAAACCCCCCAATCTTAAACCCTAATACTAACCCTACACGATACCATAAAAATCTTTACCCCTTACCCTAAAACCCCTTACCGTAAGCACGTACACTAAGCCCCTTATCCCAAACTCGTATCCTATAACCCCTTACCCTAAGCCCCTTATCCTAAAACCCCTAACCGTAAGCCCTTACACTAAGCCCCTTATCCTAAATCTGTACACTAAAACCCCTTACCGTAAGCCCTTATACTAAGCCCCTTATCCTAAAACCCCTTACCATAAGCCCTTACACTAAGCCCCTTATCCTGAACCCGTATCCTAAAACTCCTTACCCTAAGCCCCTTATCCTAAAACCCCTTACCATAATCCCGTACACTAAGCCCCTTATCCTAAACCCGTATACTAAAACCCCCTTACACTAAAACCCCTTACCCTAAAACCCCTTACCGTAAGCCCTTACACTAAGCCCCTTATCCTAAACCCGTATACTAAAACCCCCTTACCCTAAGCCCTTTATCCTTAAACCCCTTGCCCTTAGCCCCTTGAGTGTGCAGTGGTGGAGCAGCAGTGGCTTAGGTTCCTTCAGAAGTTAAAACTGCAGCAGAGACTTGTTGCGACGAGACAATCGCAACCAAACATCCGATTCCAGTGACAGTGAGTCACACCATGCACGGATTATAATGGGTTAATGATGTATTGATTTTTGAATTTCCTGTTGTCCTTTCTACCATCAGTGCCAAGTTCTTCCGCACCCTAACCAAAACTTGGAATACTTTTCAGTTCTCCTTGGTTTATTTGGCAGGAATCTGCTGCTCATCATTTAACATATTTGCGTTGTGAATAAAGGAGAAACAATGTATCATGTACCAATATGACCCACAACAGGCCTTCATATTCTTGGAACTTGGACAAGGCATGGAAATCCACCATCCTGCTGCCACGTGTTGTACACTGCAGGAACATTTGCATTACTGTACGTAACCTCGTGTATGTGTTTTTGTGTGTGTGTGTGCTCACTCACTGTCACACTCTGCGCTCACACACTGTCACACTGTGCCCTCTGTGTGTGAGCTCACACACTGTTACACTGCCCCCCTGTGTGTGTGTGCTCATACACTGTCACACTGTGCCCTGTGTGTGTGAGCTCACACACTGTAACACTGCCCCCCTGTGTGTGTGCTCAAACACTGTTTCACTGCACCCCTGTGTGTGTGTGCTCACACGCTGTCACACAGCCCCCGTGTGTGTGTGCTCACACTGTCACACAGCCCCCGTGTGTGTGTGCTCACACTGTCACACTGTGCCCTGTGTGTATGTGCTCACACACTGTTACACTGTGCCCTGTGTGTGTGTGCGAGCTCACACACTGTCACACTGTGCCCTGTGTGTGTGTGTGCTCACACACTGTTACACTGCCCCCTGTGTGTGTGAGCTCACACACTGTCACACTGCCCCCCTGTGTGTGCGAGCTCACACTGTTACACTGTGCCCTATGTGCGAGCTCACACACTGTCACATTGCCCCCCTGTGTGTGCGAGCTCACACACTGTTACACTGTGCCCTATGTGCGAGCTCACACACTGTCACACTGCCCCCTGGCAGATTCCTCTTCAACGTGACTGTGATGGACATGAGAGCAGCCAATAATAACGGTTGTGGAAGAGGAGGAACTATGTGGGAAAGAAGCCTTTAAGAAAAGGCAAGGCAGCCATGGTAGATTAGCGAACCTCAGCAAAGCAGGTTCGTTCGAGGTCTGCTGAGAGTGCACGTGGTGACCGGAGCCAAGAGCTGCAGTTCCAGAGTGGACAAGAGATCTCGCGCCCCTGGAGGGGACCCTCACCAGCGATAAAGACACAGTGGTACAGAAGCACCTTTTTGAAGAACAGGCCTGCAACAGGTTCAGTACAACACAAGCTCCCACGGTGTGCCGGCACCATCACACGCCAACATACCCCGGATTGGGTGGCTAATACACCACTGACACTGACCCACACCCGCGCAGTGTTATTTGGGGATTGTGTTGTATATGTGTACAGTGTGTGGTGATCCCCTGCTGAGGATCAATTACAAGGTGCCTGAGTTTAATAAGTGTTTAGTAACCTAAGTGCAATACCCATACTGTGTTTGTATTATTCCTGCCGTCTGACCGAAGACCATGTGTGGCCCAGTAAGTGACATGGGGCTCAGGCCCCCGCCTCAGCGAAAGTTGTACGTCTGAGAGCTAAAAGTAGAGGGGTTTCATGTACATTGAGCTAAAAAGTAGACAGCTTGATACTACACTCAAAGGCGTTTCATAGAGAAGGTTTAGTAAAAAAAAGAAGATTGCTGAAAACAATAATCCACCAGCAATCCATGAAACGTGCAGCACAGAGGAACAAAGGTATTATCCCATCAGATATTTCCCATCTATATGTGTTAGGGAAAATCGTGTATTACTAAGATGCTATTTCTGTGTCTGATTCACATCAGCACACAGAGTGCTGTTTTGCCAATACCAGAACACTTGTCTCAGCAGGATGCAGGGTTTCTGCTTACGCGACAATACTTCTGTTCTATACTGTGTTTGGCAAAACATAAGATAGATTTGTTCTGATTGAACAGCAAAAGAGAACATTTGATGCATGGTTATATTATTTTTACTCGTGGAAAATACAGCGCTTAACTAAACAAACAGTACCGTAGCTAAACAATAGTGGCTGCAATGTTACACAATGGCAGGGTACGAGAGTTATGAAGTGTCTCCCACGGAATTGAAGTACAGCTGTTTATTGAAATGACAAATTTGTCTCCAAATTTCATGGCCAACCTGTACCCACAAATAGAAATTGGCTGTGTTTTCCAATTACAAAACATTCCATGAATATCCCCTGTTACAGTCTGTCCTGGTTTATTGTTCAGAAGCAACACAAGGACAAACATTGTGCTAAAAGGATACACAGTTGTAGACACAAAGCAGGAGACAGCAGCGGGCTAGACTTTGCTGGTGTGTCCCTGCTAGAGTAGCTGCCCGTTTTACAGAATGTATACTGTACTGTACTGTACGCGCTACAGGAGTACACACATCTGAAACAAATTGATATTATCTGGCATACCCCCAACATCCCCCCCCCCCCAACCCTAATGGTACCAGCTGGGTGGCTGGACAAAACTCCACGCTCTCTAGCACACCTTAACATCCACACCCTCAAACCTTAATGGGGCCAGCTGTGCGGCTGGAACATCATCCACCCTGAGGCGCACTCCGTCCCACAATGAGCAGCCACTTTACCTTTTTGTTTCGACATTGCCCCTTACTCGCTCTAGATTGTAAGCTCTCATGAGCAGGGCCCCCATTACCTTCTGTATCTTGTTGTGCTGGTCTGTCCTTATTCGTATGTCATTCTGTTTATGTAACTCTATACCGCCTTTGTACCGCACTGCGGAATATGTTGGCGCTTTACAATTAAGCGATAATAATATTTTCAGCCTCAGTTCCATGAAAACTTGCAACCAAAATGCTAACATCAACTGCAGCCATTCTCCATTTCAGACACAAAGTGTGTGGGGAAAAATTGTGGCTGAATCCATGTCAGTGGTCACAACGTGTACCCAATGTGCTGAAATCACATACTATATTAATATACAAACGCATATTCAATGGTCGGCCGGTACATTTATAACTGACATTAAAGACATTAAACTCGTCAGCATGTTCCTAGAAATAGTGATTGCTTTGCAGTCCAATATAACTATCAGGATTTATAAATTGGGCCCATTTATTAATGGGCAAATTATGTAGGCTGCAATTTTTGGAATCTTTAGGGTGCGCAAAAATTAAATATATTTCTTAATATGTTGTAAGAAGGAGCTTACATTGAACATGGTGGAGAGAGGAGAGAGGAGAGAGGAGAGAGGCCAATTAAGAAAGATGCCCATATACCCCCAAATAGATGAACCTATACTCCACATGGGGAGATACCTATAAACACCACTGAGATGCCAAGGAAATATGACTACTTCAGTCTGTATCATTTAGATTTAAATGATTTAACTTCATATTTTCTCGGTATCTCTCTTTCTCCTCTCCAGCTACATTTCAGTGTCCGGCTGGTTGGGAGTATTATTATTATTGTTTATTTGTGAAGTGCCAACATATTCCGCAGCGAGGTACACAGGGTTTCCATACGGCTTCTCCAAAAATACTGGACAGAATGGTGGAAGATGCAACGCGCTTCGCCACACACACACACACACACACACACACACACACACACACACACACACACACACACACACACACACACACACACACCTCTCTCCACTTCATGCTGTTTCCTCCTCTCCTTGTCCCCAGGCCCCTGACACCTCCTCCTGATTGGCTGCTGCTGGGTAATGCAACCAATCAAGATGGAGGAAGCTGCCCAAGCACCCTAGCCACAGCCCTGCTCTCTCCCTGCTCGGGGAAATCCCGCGGCCCCCCAAGCCGGTCAGGCCACTATGTCCAGAGAGGTAATAACGGTATACACATACATGCCCAGAGAGGTAATACTGGTATATACATACATGTCCAGAGAGGTAATACCGGTATACACATACATGCCCAGAGAGGTAATACTGGTATATACATACATGTCCAGAGAGGTAATACCGGTATACACACACACGCCCAGAGAGGTAATACCGGTATACACATACACACCCAGAGAGGTAATACCGGTATACACATACATGCCCAGAGAGGTAATACCGGTATACACATACACGCCCAGAAAGGTAACCCTGCTATACACATACACGCCCAGAGAGGTAATACCGGTATACACATACACGCTCAGAGAGGTAATACCGGTATACACATACACGCTCAGAGAGGTAATACCAGTAAACACATACAAGCGCAGAGAGGTAATACCGGTATACACATACACGCTCAGAGAGGTAATACCGGTATAGACATGCACGCCCAGAGAGGTAATACCAGTATACACACATGCCCAGAGAGGTAATACCGGTATACACATACACGCGCAGAGAGGTAATACCGGTATACATATACACGCCCAGAGAGGTAATACCGGTATACACATACACGCGCAGAGAGGTAATACCGGTATACACATGCACGCCCAGAGAGGTAATACTGGTATATACATACATGTCCAGAGAGGTAATACCGGTATACACACACACGCCCAGAGAGATTATACCGGTATACACATACACACCCAGAGAGGTAATACCGGTATACACATACATGCCCAGAGAGGTAATAACGGTATACACATACACGCCCAGAAAGGTAATACCGGTATACACATACACGCCCAGAGAGGTAACACTGCTATACACATACACGCCCAGAGAGGTAATACCGGTATACACATACACGCTCAGAGAGGTAATACCGGTATACACATACATGCCCAGAGAGGTAATACCGGTATACACATACACGCGCAGAGAGGTAATACCGGTATACACATACACGCCCAGAGAGGTAATACCGGTATACACATACACGCGCAGAGAGGTAATACCGGTATACACATACACGCCCAGAGAGGTAATACCGGACAAATACATGTCCAGTTTTACCTACATTTTTTACTGGACAGAGTGTCCAAATACAGGACAGTCTGGTTCATTACTGGACACCTGGCAACCCTACCAGTAATGGGATGTTAACCCTACGCTAATGATCTCAATTACCACTGTTATTTTTGCATTTAATTACCATAGCGAATAACGTTTTCACTCAGTACAAATACCAGCTCTCCTGTTTCAGGTAACGGCACAGTTATTACCCTGATTAAATGGAGCTTAGTGAATCCAGGCCTCCGAGCATTAGCTGAAATCTACTGTGTAATGCCCATTTGCAAACCTTAATACATATCCTCCTTCATGTGAAAGCTCTGTAGGGATGAGAAGGATAACAGCCGGCCCGACCGTGTTTGTCACTGTTAGTGTGTATCAGATGGTCACTTTGGTGTAAATGAAACTGAATTCCTCCATGCACAGTGGAAGTAGTGAGCTTTATTGTCAATAATCACTGGAGTATTTGCCATGTCTTGTAGCAAATGAGTTTGACGAATCTCAAAAGGATATATACGTCACCAGGAAAATGTGGGTTTTAGCTTTGCTCTGGAGAACAATTACAGAAATGTCACGTAAATTGGACATTTCATTAATGAACTGCTGCTTACTTTATTTTGTAACATACACTTTGTTTTTTTTTGTCCGTTTTAACATATTTGCCTAATTGCTCAATCTTTAGAGTGTGTGGTCAAGCAGAGAAAAGTAATGAATTGCTCTCAAATACCATTCAATGCTTTAGAAAAATAACCTTAAGTTTAATGGTTAATAATGTTTACTTGCCTTATCAGGGATGTGAAAAGATAAGTAAGTCTCTCTCTCTCCTCTCCTCCTCCTCTCCTCCTGATGTTCTTAACATTTACACAGAGGATAGAGTGCTACATGAACCAATTTGGGTCAAGATAACCAGCTGCATAAATCCCTATTGGGATGTGCACAGTTCTATCCATTTTAAATGATCTGGAAACCAACATCCTTTATATTAAAACTATTTAATTTCTACATCAACAGTAATGAATTTAATGTTCACATTTTCTTCTATATGTTTGATGGCCTTAACATCCATAACACCTTATCCTCGCTGCATAACGAACTTACATTTTTCAGCGTCATGTTTTCGAGACTAATATACAGCGGAATGTTTGTAGTCAGATGGCCCAGTTCCACCCGAAAGATTCCTTCAATGTTGATGTCACCCCTTCCTTTCCCACTCGGACCTGCTCTTTGCCGCTTCACTCTATCCCAAGCCACTGCCGAGGTTGTTTTTCTGCCAGACACTTGTTCCTAATGCTAATCTTCCTATTATAAGAAGATAAAGAGACACTTCTTGTGCTTTCCCCCCCCCACCCCCCCACTGGTTGTCTTGATGTCATAGAACATAATCCTGAGTCTTGTCTATGAAAACCGGTCAATCACAAATTCTAACTGGATGGTTTTATAGAAACTCCCTGTTGCCCCGTCGGAGCACACACTACCAGCTGCCTCGTTACAATGACACAAAGAAGCCAGGATACAAGTGCACTGCATCATCTAGTTTTAACTTTACTAAGTACTTCTTCTATCACAATAATTAGAAGTTGCCTGCTATCCCACCATGGATTCTGTCCTCGTTGAGAACAATTCTACCTCTGTAGAAGATTAGATTTGCACCATTGCACTACATCACATCAGTAGAAAATGTCAGCTTATGAATTGCAAGTAGTTTTCTCAGCATCTAATAAGTGTATATCACCTAAAATAGAGAGCAGAGACACGGGAATGCCTATGGTTGAAATCATCATTCTGGTGCTATAGCTGCAGTTGTGATGAACCCCAATTATTTATGGAGCTATCACTATGTATAATGCCGGGTGTATAACAAAACAATGGCCCCAGAATGTGTTCCAATGAGTTATATATCGTTGGCTAACAAGAAAGACTGCGTGGGATACATCAGTAAGTGACAAAAGTCAGTTCACTTTTCATCAGTGTTAAGATTGAGTGTCTCTTCTTTTGTTAGTTAAGAATCCGAGTCAACATACTTCTTCTTAATTGTTCTGTGTTGAAATCCAAGGTACCGGGCATTCAGTAGATGCAAAACGCTATACCACGGGCGGCCAGATGCAAAATGCTATACCACGGGCGGCCAACTCCAGTCGTCAAGGGCCACCAACAGGTCAGGTATTAAGGATATCCCTGCTTCAGCACAGGTGGTTGGAATCATTGGCGCAGTCAACCACTGAGCCACTTGTGCTGAAGCAGGGATATCCGTAATACCTGACCTGTTGGTGGCCCTCGAGGACTGGAGTTGTCCTCCCCTGCGCTATACTAGAGGTCACAATGGTGAATGCAGATATTCACAATAGACAATGTAGACTGTACTTGCCAGATGTCCAAGGGACAAAAAAGCTGATCAAAACAACAAAAAATAACACTTTATCTTATACTATATTAGTGAAAGCACTGTATGTTTGCCTGCCTGCATGCATGCAGGCCAGCCTGCCTGCCTGCTGGATGTCCGGTGTCCCTAGGGGAAATCTCATTGGTCCATTGGGCCGCCCCCGCACACCTCTCATTGGCCTGAGGCGGAGTGACGGCCCAAAGGACACACAGGGACACAAACACACACACAGGGACACACACACACAGGGACACACACACACAGGGACACACACAGGGACACACACAGGGACACACACAGGGACACACACAGGGACACACACACACACACACACACAGGGACACACACACACACAGTAGGGGGGGTGTACATTAGCAGCATGTATAACCCGGGGGGGGGGGCTCACATACCCGCCGGAGCCTCCGCCTCTTCCTCCCCGAAATCAGCCTCCACACCCGCGCGCAACTCCTCCTCTCCCCGTGTCTCCCGCTCTTTCAACCCCCCCCCCCCCCGCGCCGCTACAGTCAGCGGAGGAGCGAGTGCCCGGGACACAGCGGGGGAGCGGCAACAACAAGCTGCCTCCCGCCTCAGTTCCACGTGGGAGCGGCCGGACGGGTGAGTGAGCGGACTTCACCCACCCCTCACCCCCCTTCAAATCACCTCCCCTCCACCCCCCCCCCCCCCGGCGCCGCTACAGTCAGCGGAGCGAGCGAGCGCCCGGGACACAGCGGGGGAGCGGCCACAACAAGCTGCCTCCCGCCTCAGATACACGTGGGAGCGGCCGGACGGGTGAGGGAGCTGCCGGACGTATGAGTGAGCGGCCGGACGGGTGAGGGAGCGGCCTTCACCTCCCCTCACCCCCCTTCACCTCCCCTCACCCCCCTTCACCTCCCCTCACCCCCCTTCACCTCCCCTCACTCCACTTCCCTTCCCTTCCACCTCCCTCCACCCCCCTTCACCTCCCCTCCACCCCCCCCTTCACCTCCCCTCCACCCCCCTTCACCTCCCCTTCACCCCCCCCCCACCTCCCCTTCACCCCCCCCCCCCACCTCCCCTTCACCCCCCACCTCCCCTTCACCCCCCCCCACCCCCCCTTCACCTCCCCTCCACCCCCCCTTCACCTCCCTTCACCTCCCCTTCACCTCCCCTCCACCCCCCCCTTCACCTCCCCTCCACCCCCCCCCCTCACCTCCCCTCCACCCCCCCCCCCCTTCACCTCCCCTCCACCCCCCCCTTCACCTCCCCTCCACCCCCCCTTCACCTCCCCTCCACCCCCCCACCTCCCCTCCACCCCCCCTTCACCTCCCCTCCACCCCCCTTCACCTCCCCTCCACCCCCACCCTTCACCTCCCCTCCACCCCCCCCTTCACCTCCCCTCCACCCCCACCCTTCACCTCCCCTCCACCCCCACCTTCACCCCCCCTTCACCTTCCCTTCACTCCCCCCTTACAACCTCCCGCCACCTCCACCCCCCTTCCCACCTCCCCCAACTCCCCACCACCCCCCCCCCTTCCCACCACCTCCCCCCCACCTCCCCTTCCGTATATATAATGTATACACACACACACACACATGTATACACACACATGTATACACACACACACATGTATACACACACACACATGTATACACACACATGTATACACACACGTGTATACACACACACATGTGTATACACACACATGTGTACACACACACATGTGTACACACACACACATGTGTACACACACACACACGTGTACACACACACATGTGTATACACACACACGTATACACAAACACACACACGTAGACACAAACACACACACGTAGACACAAACACACACACGTATACACAAACACACACACGTAGACACACACACACATACACACACACACGTACACACACACACACACACACGTACACACACGCACGTAGACACACACACATGTACACGTAGACACACACACACATGTACACGTAGACACGTACACACACATGTACACGTAGACACGTAGACACGTACACACACATGTACACGTAGACACGTACACACACACACATGTACATGTATACTCACACACATGTACACGTACACACACACATGGAGACATACACACACACACATGGAGACATACACACACACACACATGGAGACATACACACACACATGTACACACACACACACACACACGTATACACTCACACACGTATACACACAGGTATACATACACATAATGTATACACACACACACATGTATACACACACATGTATACACACACATGTATACACACACACACATGTATACACACACACATGTGTATACACACACATGTGTATACACACACATGTGTACACACACACACATGTGTACACACACACACATGTGTACACACACATGTGTATACACACACATGTATATACACACGCATGTATATACACACACATGTATATACACACACATGTATATACACACACATGTATATACACACACATGTATACACACACACACGTATACACACACACACACACACACACATGTGTATACACACACATGTGTATACACACATACACATGTATACACACACACATGTATACACACACACAGACGTATACACACACACACACATGTGTATACACACACATGTGTATACACACACAAACATGTGTACACACACACAAATGTACACACACACACACACACACACATACAATGTATACACACAAACATGTATACACACACACAAACATGTATACACGTGTATACACACATGTGTATACACACACACACGTATACACACACACAATATATACATACACACAATGTATACACACACACATGTGTATACACACACGTGTATACACACACACACGTGTATACACACACACGTGTATACACACACACGTGTATACACACACACACACGTGTATACACACACATGTGTATACACACACATACGTGTATACACACACATACGTGTATACACACACACGTGTATACACACACACGTGTATACACACACGTGTATACACATACACACACACGTGTATACACACACACGTACACATACACACACACACACATGTATACACACACACACATACAATGTATACACACAAACATGTATACACACACACACCCCAGCACCACCACATCAGCACACCGGTATCCCATGCCCCCCCAGCACACTGGCATTCTCGGCTCCCCACCATTCCCAGCCCCCATCAACACCATCAGCACCCACACATCGCCACCTTTGCACCTCCCCCATCGGCACACCCACATCCGCACCCCCACATCAGCACCAAACCCTCTCAAATCAGCACACCAATACAATCACCATCAGTACAGCCACAGCAGCACTACCACCGCACATGGGCCGCGTGGACCACTCCCCACCCAAATGCCACACCCACACCACAAACATCCCGGGCAACGCCGGGGCTCTCAGCTAGTTTGAAATAAAACTGGTCATCTTGATTAGCCCGGAAACGTAGAAATTCTAGTATCGAAACGGTCAACTAATTCAGAACGGGAGTGAATAAAAATCAATAAAAATCATCACTGAACTTTTCTAAATGTGTTCAAGGGATTCATTACCGTAGCATTGAAACTAATGGAGTTTGGAACATGAGCCCCTGCGTTAAAGCACTGTGTAATGTAATTATGCAAAATGTTCTTGGACTATGTTACAAATGTACAGTGGATGTTGGAAGGCTTGTTTGACACCACACATATATATATATACTGTAGGCATGATAACTAGAGACGTTGTGCAAACACAGGGCAAAATATAGTTACCTAGGAGAATGTGAAGATCAAAGGGAATACTGTACAAACAGATTTAACTCCCACTAGTCTCCAATTATAAAATGTTATATATATATAGATGTTACTGTTCTTGTGGCTGCGGAAAAAAACAATGCGGAAAACCGGGGCCCCATCGCGGCCCGATTGTGGCCCTCGCGACCCAGAAGGATTAACGCTGCGGGTGGCGATGCTTTTGAATAGGATCCCCGCAGTTTGGTCCTTGTGCCTCATGGGCCCTCTGCTGGGAGAGAATACCAGTACTTACCTTTTAGGCGAGCTGCGCAGCCGTCTCCCCGTCTGCAGCCGTGTCCCTGCAGCGCTGAAGGTAAGAGGTGCCTGGGTGATGTAGATGCCCTTATATGGGTCTCTCCATCATAAGGAGGAGCAACATATGGCCATATTTGGTAATCTACATCATCAAGGGGGCTGGACAGGACTGCAGGGACACAGCAGCAGATGGAGAGATGGAGAGACGGCTGCAGATGGAGAGACGGCTGCGCAGCTCATCTAAAAGGTGAGTACCGGTATTCTTTCCCACCAGATGGCCCAAAAGGAGAGTAACGCTGCAGTGTCCCATTCAGATGCATGGAACCCTGCAGAGGTTAATCCTCCTGGGCAGTTTTCTTTCCTCGGGGGCGCGAGATCTGTAGCCGCGCCGGATTAGTGCAAATTGCAGCACTGAGAACAGTAAATCTGACCACATCTGTATTATACACCCCTTTTATTTTTTTGTCATATCTTGCAGAAAAATCACTCCATATTCACACACATTTGTGCAGTTATAGGTCTGTCACAGTAGATTATTACATTTAAGAATTATTTGATAATCTAATAAATATTCCTTGGAATTGGTGATGGCGTGATGACCTCATCAAGTGCATAGTTACGAAATGGTGTCGAAGAAAATAAGCACGTTATAAAGTTCTTGAGACAGAACAAGAATTATGGTCCAAAGCACTTAGATAAAATGTTTCTTGTTAAAGGATGGTCACTAGAAGGAATAAACAACTAATTTGTATCATTAAGGAGTGGGAGCATCTGGATCAGCGCATTATCGATTAAGCAGCTGGATCAGTGCGTTATCGATTAAGCAATCAGACAGTGGTATTCTCGAGTTCGGACACGCGTTTCAGCAGGAGGATATTTTGAACACACATCTTCAACTCAACTTTTTAGTAATCTTAGTGTTTCAGATTAGATTACAACAGTTTAACACATTTATGCGTTATGAAGGAAAAACTCCTACCTCTCGTTTAAAGAACATGAACCTCCCACAGTGTATCTGGGACTTGTTGACATAATACAGTGACATCAATTTAGTTAGCATCAGTTGATGGTCTACCTGTACATTGTGTTTCTTATATAGTGTTAATCTACATAACTGACCTACAATTGTGTACGTTTTCATGGGGATTGAGACATAAATATCTAAAATACGGTATTCTGAAAACGAAAGGGGGCCTTTTTTCTGAACACGGTGTATATATTATGAACTAATTTGAAGCTTTTTTATTTTTTACCATTGAAACAGATCAATTTAGTTTTATGTTGCAGAATCCACTAAAGTTAAGACAAAGGATGGATAGATAAATTATTACTATCCCGTCATCACTGAGCAGTTCCCATTGTTTGACAATTGGGTTTAGGATTGAAAACAAAACACTAAAATATAGTATTCTACCTGCAAAGAAATCTAGTTCATTGTCCCCTAACAATATTAAGCATATTATTAGGACTGGATAGTGTATCACTACTGGTATGTGTTGCAATACAGTTTAGAGTAATTTATGCATACAGCAAGTCTAAGAAATCTGGAACAGTGACGATACCATAGGTGGCAGGGCTGCTACGGAATACTCAACTTGAACATTAGATGGATAAGCATCTAAAAACGGCAAGAAAACAAATCTGAGGATGTGAATAGAAGAACTATATTGGATTTGAATTGTGGAGCCGGAGTAACTGATTTAATGCAAAACAAGTGCTGTGGTCGCTGCTGAGTATATAATAAAAACAGTGACATGTAATAAAGTAGGTATAAAGGCATAAAGAGCGACAATGTGATTTATCAAAAGCTACAAAACACACTCAACTGCAATTGAAATGGAGTTCTTGAAGTCCAAAGGAAGTGAGGCCGTAACTTGGTTACGAGACAGTTGTATAAATTTCATATAAAGTATGCCTGTAGAATGTCTTCCATTGAATACATTCCAAGGTTTACAAGTTTTTAACCATACATTGCGTGGTATAATATTTAACAATCTTCTACTTTCTATAAAACGTAGAATTAGGCAGATGCTAAAATAAGCAGACTGTTGAATATTATTTCATTCAGTCTTGTCTGAGATGAAGTCATGACATTGTAACGCTTTTAAGTCTATTTAACAGAACAGTAATATTATTTATGTCCACTTTTAATTTTCATGGAAGTATTTCCTTCCATGGTAGGTAAGCTGCTTGGTTTCTTGGTACAGTACCTTAGTCAGGATATTACCATATTAGACTTGCTACATTTACATCAGATTTAATTAAATAAAACTGAATAATTAGCTCCTGACACTTTAAAGCAATATTAAAGAAAATTGAACTTATTTATATAGAGAATTGTGGTGATCTCTAGAATTATAATCGGAATTAATGCAGTGTATGGATACATTTTCAATGTTCATTCATGGGTTTTATTTCCAGTACATAAACTTAAATCTAAACTAAATTGAATGATTCAAGTAGATGTTAAAATAATCTGTGCATGTTACTTCATCCAGTCTGTGACATTTTCCTAAATGCAATTTAGAGGCAGTAATCTTGAACTGAAACATCTGAGTCTTCTCCCAACATTTAGGAAATGATGCCGAGTCAGTAATCTCTGATAAGGAAGCCCGATCCCCTGAAAATCCATTAACGAAAAGTCAGGCTCAGATATTCCTTATTTTAACTTAGTGAATCTCACCCATAGAAACATAAATTTTGTTGGCATCTCTACTATATATTTCTGAAAGCACTGTATGTCTGCGTCCCTAGCGGCAATCTCATTGGTACCGTGGCCTGCCCGCCCCCGCACCTCTCATTGGCCTGAGGCAGAGTGACGGGCAAAAAAACACACACAGACACACACACACACACACACACACACACACACACACACACACACACACACACACACACACACACCCTTCACACACACACACACCCTCACTCTCCCCCGTCAGTTGGACCGCAGCTCACCTTCCACACACCCCCCCCCTCCTCTCCCGGTGCCCCTCACTCTCTCCTCCCACCTCACCCAAATCCCCACGCTCCGCAACATCCCCAGCCGCACCATCACCCTCACCGTGCGCCGCGGCCCTCCTGCTCATCCCCCCTCGTGGCGCGGCCCGGGCCTCCTGCTCTCCCCCTCACGTGCGCTGCTACCGGAGAGGGGAAGCGCGGGCCGGGCCTCCTGCTCTCCCCCTCACGTGCGCCGCTACCGGAGAGGGGAAGTGCGGCGCGGGACTCCCCCTCACGTGCTCCGCTACCGGAGAGGGGAAGCGCGGCGCGGGACTCCCCCTCACGTGCGCTGGCTCCCGGACGGAGGGGAAGCGCGGCGCGGGACTCCCCCTCACGTACACCGCTACCGGAGAGGGGAAGCGCGGCGCGGGACTCCCCCTCACGTGCGCCACTACCGGAGAGGGGAAGCGCGGCGCGGGACTCCCCCTCACGTGCGACGGCTCCCGGACGGAGGGGAAGCGCGGCGCGGGTCTCCTGCCACTCTTTCCCCCCCCCCCCCAGCTTCCCGAACTCACCTCCTGCCCCAGCCAGATGCCACGGGGTCAAGGTAAGTCACCCACCGTCTCCCACCCACGCACTGTCAAGTGTCACCCACCCACACAGTCACCCACACACTCAGTCAACTCAGTCAACTCAGTCACCCACCTAGCTGTCAAGGGGGGGGAAGCCTAACCCTGTCGTACGCCCCCCCCCAAAATTACACCCCGGGCAACACCGGGTCTCTCAGCTAGTATAGTATAAAAACCACTTGTAGAGCTGCCGACAGATTTCCTGGGGCCCCGACTAGAGTTATGACAGCCCCCCTTGTCTGCTGTCTTGAGAACCCCCCCTCCAGCCCTTTCTCACCTCTTTGCGAGCCTCCTCCTCTATTCTCCCCTCCCCATCCCATGTATTTCTCTCCCCCATCTCTTCCTTACTCCCCCTTCCTCCCTTACACCCCTTCTTACCCCCCCTCCACTATCACTCAATTAGCCACCTCTCACTCATTCCCTCTCCCTCAATCCCCCCTTCCTCACACTCATTCTCTCCTCCCCCCTGGCCACACACACACACACACACACATACATACAATCCCCCCCTCCCCCAACTTACAATCCCCCCCTATACCCATACAATTCCCCCCATAATAATTACCCCCCAAAAATCCCCCCAAATACATACAACACTACCCCCTCCCAAATATATGCAACACTACCCCCTCCCAAATACATACAACACTACCCCCTTCCAAATACATACAACACTACTCCCCCAAATACATACAACACTACCAACCCCAAATACATACAACACTACCCCCCCCCCAAATACATGCAACACTACCAACCCCAAATACATACAACACTACCCCCCAAATACATACAACACTACCCACTCCCAAATATATACAACACTACCCCTCCCAAATACATACAACACTACCCTCTCCCAAATACATACAACACTACCCCCTCCCAAATACATACAACACTTCCCCCCAAATACATACAACACTACCCTTCCCCAAATACATACAACACTACCCCCTCCCAAATATATACAACACTACCCCCTCCCAAATACATACAACACTACCCCCCCAAATACATACAACACTACCCCCCCCAAATACATACAACACTACCCTCTCCCAAATACATACAACACTTACCCCCCAAATACATACAACACTACCCCCCCCCAAATACATACAACACTACCCTCTCCCAAATACATACAACACTTCCCCCCCAAATACATACAACACTACCCCCCAAATACATAAAACACTACGCTCTCCCAAATACATACAACACTTCCCCCCCAAATACATACAACACTACCCCCCCCCCCAAATACATACAACACTACCCCCTCCCAAATACATACAACACTACCCCCCCAAATACATACAACACTACCCCCTCCCAAATACATACAACACTACCCCCTCCCAAATACATACAACACTACCCCCTCCCAAATACATACAACATTACACCCCCCCAAATACATACAACACTACCCCCTCCCAAATACACACAACACTACTCCCCCAAATACATACAACACTACCCCCTCCCAAATACATACAACACTACCCCCTCCCAAATACATACAACACTACCCCCTCCCAAATACATACAACACTACCCCCCCCCAAATACATACAACACTACCCTCTCCCAAATACATACAACACTTCCCCCCCAAATACATACAACACTACCCCCCCAAATACATACAACACTACCCCCTCCCAAATACATACAACACTACCCCCCCCAAATACATACAACACTACTCCCTCCCAAATACATACAACACTACCCCCCCGAAATACATACAACACTACCAACCCCAAATACATACAACACTACCCCCTCCCAAATATATACAACACTACCCCCTCCCAAATACATACAACACTACCAACCCCAAATACATACAACACTACCAACTCCAAATACATACAACACTACCCCCTCCCAAATACATACAACACTACCCCCTCCCAAATATATACAACACTACCCCCCCGAAATACATACAACACTACCAACCCCAAATACATACAACACTACCCCCCCCCCCAAATACATACAACACTACCCCCCCCAAATACATACAACACTACCCCCCCAAATACATACAACACTACCCTCTCCCAAATACATACAACACTACCCCCTCCCAAATATATACAACACTACTCCCCCAAATACATACAACACTACCCCCTCCCAAATACATACAACACTACCCCCTCCCAAATACATACAACACTACCCCCCCCAAATACATACAACACTACCCCCTCCCAAATATATACAACACTACCCCCTCCAAATACATACAACACTACCCTCTCCCAAATACATACAACACTACCCTCTCCCAAATACATACAACACTACCCCCTCCCAAATACATACAACACTACCCCCCCAAATACATACAACACTACCCCCTCCCAAATACATACAACACTACCCTCTCCCAAATACATACAACACTACCCCCCCAAATACATACAACATTACCCCCTCCCAAATACATACAACACTACCCCTCCCAAATACATACAACACTACCCCCTCCCAAATATATACAACACTACCCCCTCCAAATACATACAACACTACCCTCTCCCAAATACATACAACACTACCCTCCCCCAAATACATACAACACTACCCCCTCCCAAATACATACAACACTACCCCCTCCCAAATACATACAACACTACCCCCCCCAAATACATACAACACTACCCCCTCCCAAATATATACAACACTACCCCCTCCAAATACATACAACACTACCCTCTCCCAAATACATACAACACTACCCTCCCCCAAATACATACAACACTACTCCCCCAAATACATACAACACTACCCCCTCCCAAATACATACAACACTACCCCCTCCCAAATATATACAACACTACCCCCTCCCAAATACATATAACACTACCCCCCCCCAAATACATACAACATTACCCCCTCCCAAATACATACAACACTACCCCCCCAAATACATACAGCACTACCCCCTCCCAAATACATACAACACTACCCCCTCCCAAATACATACAACACTACCCCTTCCCAAATACATACAACACTACCCCCTCCCAAATACATACAACACTACCCCCCCCAAATACATACAACACTACCCCCTCCCAAATACATACAACACTACACCCCCAAATACATACAACACTAGCCCCTCCCAAATACATACAACACTACTCCCTCCCAAATACATACAACACTACCCCCTCCCAAATACATACAACACTACTCCCTCCCAAATACATACAACACTACCCCCTCCCAAATACATACAACACTACCCCCTCCCAAATACATACAACACTACCCCCCCAAATACATACAACACTACCCCCCCAAATACATACAATACTACCCCCCAAATACATACAACACTACCCCCCCAAATACATACAACACTAGCACTCTCCCAAATACATACAACACTACCCCCCCCCAAATACATACAACACTACCCTCTCCCAAATACATACAACACTACCCCCCCCAAATACATACAATACTACCCCCCAAATACATACAACACTACCCCCCCAAATACATACAACACTACCCTCTCCCAAATACATACAACACTTCCCCCGGAAATACATACAGCACTACCCCCTCCCAAATACATACAACACTACCCCCTCCCAAATACATACAACACTACTCCCCCAAATACATACAACACTACCCCCCCAAATACATACAACACTACTCCCCAAAATACATACAACACTACCCCCCCAAATACATACAACACTACCCCCCCCAAATACATACAACACTACCCCCCAAATACATACAACACTACCCCCCCAAATACATACAACACTACCCCCCCAAATACATACAACACTACCCCCTCCCAATTACATACAACACTACCCCCCCAAATACATACAACACTACTCCCCCAAATACATACAACACTACTCCCCCAAATACATACAACACTACCCCCCCCAAATACATACAACACTACTCCCCCAAATACATACAACACTAACCCCCTCCCAAATACATACAACACTACCCCCCCAAATACATACAACACTACTCCCCCAAATACATACAACACTACCCCCCCAATAAAAACCACACTACCCCCTCCCAAATACATACAACACTACCCCCCCAAATACATACAACACTACTCCCCCAAATACATACAACATTACCCCCCAAAAAAAAACAACACTACCCCCTCCCAAATACATACAACACTACCCCCCCAAATACATACAACACTACCCCCTCCCAAATACATACAACACTACCCCCCCAAATACATACAACACTACCCCCCCAAATACATACAACACTACCCCCCCAAATACATACAACACTAGCCCCCTCCCAAATACATACAACACTACCCCCCAAATACATACAACACTACCCCCCAAATACATACAACACTAGCCCCCTCCCAAATACATACAACACTACCCCCCAAATACATACAACACTACCCCCCCAAATACATACAACACTAGCCCCCTCCCAAATACATACAACACTACCCCCCAAATACATACAGCACTACCCCCTCCCAAATACAAACAACACTACCCCCACCAAATACAAACAACACTACCCCCTCCCAAATACAAACAACACTACCCCCTCCCAAATACAAACAACACTACCCCCACCAAATACAAACAACACTACCCCCTCCCAAATACATACAACACTACCCCCCCCCCCAAATACATACAACACTACCCCCTCCCAAATACATACAACACTACCCCCCAAATACATACAACACTACCCCCACCAAATACATACAACACTACCCCCACCAAATACATACAACACTACCCCCTCCCAAATACATACAACACTACCCCCACCAAATACATACAACACTACCCCCTCCCAAATACATACAACACTACCCCCCAAATACATACAACACTAGCCCCCTCCCAAATACATACAACACTACCCCCCAAACACATACAACACTACCCCCCCAAATACATACAACACTAGCCCCCTCCCAAATACATACAACACTACCCCCCCCAAATACATACAACACTAGCTCCCTCCCAAATACATACAACACTACCCCCCAAATACATACAGCACTACCCCCTCCCAAATACAAACAACACTACCCCCTCCCAAATACAAACAACACTACCCCCACCAAATACAAACAACACTACCCCCTCCCAAATACACACAACACTACCCCCTCCCAAATACACACAACACTACCCCCTCCCAAATACATACAACACTACCCCCCCCAAATACAAACAACACTACCCTCGCACCCAAATACATACAACACTACCCCGCCACCAAATACAAACAGCACTACCCCCTCCCCAAATACATACAACACTACCCCCCAAATACATACAGCACTACCCCCTCCCAAATACATACAACACTACCCCCACCAAATACATACAACACTACCCCCTCCCAAATACATACAACACTACCCCCCAAATACATACAACACTACCCCCCAAATACATACAACACTAGCCCCCTCCCAAATACATACAACACTACCCCCCAAATACATACAACACTACCCCCCCAAATACATACAACACTAGCCCCCTCCCAAATACATACAACACTACCCCCCAAATACATACAGCACTACCCCCTCCCAAATACAAACAACACTACCCCCACCAAATACAAACAACACTACCCCCACCAAATACAAACAACACTACCCCCTCCCAAATACAAACAACACTACCCCCTCCCAAATACAAACAACACTACCCCCTCCCAAATACATACAACACTACCCCACCCCCAAATACATACAACACTACCCCCTCCCAAATACATACAACACTACCCCCTCCCAAATACATACAACACTACCCCCTCCCAAATACACACAACACTACCCCCTCCCAAATACATACAACACTACCCCCTCCCAAATACATACAACACTACCCCCCCCCCCAAATACAAACAACACTACCCTCGCACCCAAATACATACAACACTACCCCCCCCCCCCAAATACAAACAACACTTCCCCGCCACCAAATACAAACAGCACTACCCCCTCCCCAAATACATACAACACACACCCTTACCTTGGGGATGGTCTCAGGCGTCCCAGCTCTTCCCAGCTGCTGCTGGCCTCCTGCTGGGCCTGTCTCTCTCTCCCAATCCTAGCCATTTGCCCCTGTATTGCAAAACCTCAGACCCCATTTGATTTTGGACCCAAAAAACTCCACATCTGATAGACCCATTAGTACCAAAGAGTAACATGAAGTGTGGGGTAAACTTTATGATATTTGCTCTTCAATAGTGAGACTTACTTTTGCATTCACATACTGTAGTACAAGCAATAAGTGGGAAAAACAATTTCATTACGTGATGGCCATATCAACACCAAAAGAGACAAAGTATTGTCTCTATCTTACAAATGTAGAGCTTTCTTGATATTTATAGATTGCCATGAATGGCACACCTGTGAGGTGACTTGTGCATGTGACAAGGGTTAATGCACACAGCTATCAACCCACGTTCGCGCCTGCAGGGTTCCAGAAATGAATAATATCTCCCCTCAATCCATCACAAATATAACCCTAAATCACTGCCAACACCATGGATAAAGAAAAGCTCTATCGCTAGGGGTCCTTAGTCCCTGTTTACTATGAAAAATATGTTATTAGCACACAAAAATCTATTGTAGCAAAATGTGTCTGAAAATGCAGTTACTCAGTATTTCCCTGAGCAGGGAGAGAGCAATGCTGTTCCTCGGTGGCTTGGCAGCTTCCTCCATCCTGATTGGCTGCTGCTGGGTAATGCAGCCAATCAGGAGGTGTCAGGAGCCTGGGGGTGGAGCCAAGGAGAGGAGGAAACAGCATGGAGCAGAGAGAGAGGTGTGTGTGTGTGTGTGTGTGTGTGTGCGCGTGCGCGTGTGCGTGTGTGTGTGTGGCGCATAGCACCTTTCACCATTGTGTCCAGTATTTTTGGAGAAGCCACCTGGCAACACTAATCGTGGATTTTTTAGCAGAATTTAATTCACCAGATTGTAATTGTTTACACAGATATATTTGTAATTTGTGTGAATCACATTAGATCCACAATGTTATATATTTACTAAACTTAGAGTACATCGTCATGTGGAGTGTCTTCCTGGCCAAACCCTCTGGCGTTCCCAGACCCTTAATGGAATATATTTTACGGTACATTAAAAGGGCTTTTACTTATTTCCATTGTCAAAAAGAGTTGTGAGTCTAGATTTTAATTTCACCAGAGCAGGTCGCTTTTTGATAACCCCACCCCTAGACAAACACAGGCCAGGACCTGATCACAATAAAAACAATCCATGTATTTTTAAGCTGTAACTTGTAACTCAAATTAAATCGCTTGTGTGCCAGATGATTAAAATACCGAATAATTCAATGGTCTGATCATGACACAGGTCTGCGCAGATATTTAAAAATAGTTGAAGTAGAATACAAGTTCAACACTTAGGGGGAAATGTATCAAAGGTTACAAATCACAATTAGATTGTAAGCTCTTCGGGACAGGGACTCCTTTTCCTAAATGTTACTTTTATGCCTGAAGCACTTCTTCCCATCATGTGTTATTTGTATTCTTTGTTATTTATATGATTGTCACGTGTGTTACTGCTGTGAAGCGCTCTGTACATTAATGGCGCTATCTAAATAAAGACATACATACATTATCATGATCTTAATTTGATGCTTAAAGAGTGAATTTCATGTTGTGTCCATTTGTGTAAATATATCTGTTTGCTTTGGCGCAACATTACTTCTCTTTTGTCAGTGAGAGGGTTATGGGTAATTTTACACAATTTCTATTGGCTTTAAGGTAATGATACATTATGATAACTGGTGCATTGTTCTTGCAGTGAATGCCTGTGGCTACTTGTTATAAACATTATTAAGAGAGATTATGGGCTGGCTCTGCATATGTATCAAAACTATACATGTTTATTACTATTTGATAATAGCAATGCATTATTTGACCATAGCCACTTAACTGTATATTGCAAAGGCGTACATTTAATAATGAACAGAAGTGAAACACAGCGCAGTGCAGTGCAGAGAACTTCAAGAGAATAAATCGACCCCTTTATTTTCCATAGAAAGACAAAAAATCCAAGACACATTCTGCTACTGTATATTTATGTTTTAGTTTAAACTGGAGAAAGGGTAAAGTGCGCTTTATAGACAATTTTCTATGAATTGATTTGTATCTCAATCTCCCATGGAAGATAAAAAAAAAAAAAAAAATGCAAATGTATAATTTGTTTTTGCACATTAGCCCCACAACATGGTAATAACGAGCTGGCGGGGTGTCTGCAAAATACTGACCTTTTCCCAGAGACGAATGTAAAATTGTCATCTCAAATGAGCATTGCTCCTCCACATAATTACCAAGTATTAGCATTATTCGACAGATGAGTAGTTGTGTTGCGACTAAGATATCAACGGTTCTAATAAAAAAAAAAACCCACATAAAATATTTCACAAATGACAATGCAGTAACGTGCAAACATACTGTGGATGGATCTGAAAAAAAATGATAGAGTATTAAATGACAGACTACATGAGCAAGTGGCTCGAGCCTTAATATTCCTAACAGCTTTATTTTTTGGCAGATACCGAAAAATGTCTCTTGCAAGACCTACTTAGAGGGTTAAGGGTAGGCTAGGGCGATGTTCCTACAGGGAACAGCCTGCCTGTGTTAGGGGAAAAAAAAAGAAGGTGAGTAGCTATGGAAACCTTGTGAAATACCAAAAAAAAAGTTTGAAAACATTGTGCTTAGCTCTAGAATAAAACACTTCTATACTTCACCGGAGCATAATTAGTCAGATAATGAACGAAGGTTATACAGTAGGCATGGTGAGACATCATTAGTGCTACATGTCTGTAGCCTACAAAAGATATTTCTAAAAACACTAAGTGCTTATAACACATTCGAACTTTGCAAAATGTTAGTGAGCTAGAGACTGGGTTCTATTCAATAGACCACACACACACACACACACACACACACACACACACACACACACACACACACACACACACACACACACACACACACACACACACACAAACACACAAACACACACACACACACGTCAAAAGAAGTGCAACTGGGTGTGACCAAATGTATACAACAAAAGACGAGTCCCCGGCCTTGTGGCTGCGGTGGGACCGGCCGGCCAGCTAGCCGGCGCAGCAAGTTGGGCCTGACTTCTGGCTGGTCCTCTTTCTGCTGCCACCGGGCCCCAGCTCTCCCCAGCTGTGGTCCTCCCTCACTGTCCCACGCCGAGCTTCTGACGTCGTGGCGTGCCGGAAGTAAGCTGGGCTCAGCTTCCAGCACGCACTGGCATGAGGGGCCCGGCACGCGTCGGCATCATAGGCTCGGCGTGGGACAATGTTAATGAGGGAGGCACACAGCTGGGGGGGAGCCGGGGCCCGGTGGCAACGAGAGGGCCAGCAGCCGGGTCCAGCCAGGCCAGGGGCCGGAGACCACCCCCAAGGTAAATCTGTATTTATTTAGGGGGGGTGTTTAAAAAAAGTATTTGGGGGGGAGTGGGCGTAGTTTGTATGTATTCGGGGGTGTGGAGGGTTGTGTGTGTGGGGCCAGGGAGGGAGGGAATGAGTGTGAGAGGGGATTTTGAGTGAGTTAATTGATGGAGGGGGGGGGGGTAAGAGTGAGAGAAGGGAGTGGGTGAGGGGATAAGAGTGAGACGGACAGGAGAGAAATACATTAGAAGAGGGGGGGAAATAGAGGGGGCTCGTGAGGTGTGAGATGGGGGGGCTTGCAAGGCCGCTGACATGGGGGGTGGGGGAATCTGTTGCGGCCCTGATAAGACAAACAGTTAAGTATTTAACTATATATTTTTGTTGTCATATTGGATATACAGTAGCAATGGGTATTTTCTTGCAACATGTTTAAATAATAAAATATCTGGTTCTTACATAATGCTTCAGTCTATGCAAATTTGTATGAATAAACTCACAGTATAATGGCTCCTAAAGTCCAGGGATGTATAGTCAATTTTCCAAAGTGACAATGAGCTGGGGCTGGTTTTATCTACATCACTGCCACTGCCTCTACAAGGAAGGCCCAAGTACACTTAGCTCTGTCAGGCTACTTACCTAACATTAACCTAAATGGCTGTGATATGCAGAAGAGGTGTTTCCCCATAACAACGCATATCCACTAAAGGCCGATCGTGTTAGCGCAGGGATTTAACCTGACGTTATTTAGGTGGCGTTCCTCACCTCCAGAGCCGGAAATATGGGTTTGGAGAGAGAAACCGGAGATACCTGGGATATGCAGTATGCTACTTTGGATATGTAAAGTGTATTCAAATGACAGAAATGAGCATTATTTCCAAAGTATCTTAGGTGTTCTTAAAGTGGCAAACAATTAAACAAATGCATTCTGTACCTTCAGGAACGAACCATACCCAGTTGCTAATATTAAACTGACAATGGAGAGGGGCGGAGGTGTTGCACGCACGCGTACAGGTATGTGTGAATGGGGAAGATGCTTATCTCCATTGAAGAGCTTCAAAGCTGATCATATACAGTGCACTCCTGACCAAAGGTGAAGGAAAGGTCACTCTATGCTCTATCATTAAGATAATTATTGTTCAGTATAATTCTCAGTGCAGTCATGTATAAATCCATAAACCTCAAATGTACACATTTCTAATCATGTAAAAGGTGAGAATATATATATATATATATATATATATATATATTTTTTACAAATACCTGTAACATGTAATTTCACTCTTAGGGGTATAGAAGTCTCTCCCTTGGTGGAACCTATGGATTCATAAAATGTCCTCTGACTGCAAAGATGTGGGCTCCATTAATGTGGTGATTATGGGGAGAGAGTTTTGGTATATTTTAATCTCTGATTTATTTGGAAATTAAATCATGCACTTTTCCCAAGGTAGCTAGTTGTAAAGGTGTCCCCGAGAAGAGAACGTGACTCATGGGACACACTCCTACAGGTCTGTCACAGGTCTGTCTGGGATCTGCAATCTCTCACACATCAAAGAAGTGTGAACTCTAAGTATCGATGTTTGAACCACACAATGCCAATACAATCAGGGGAGCCTTCTGTGTGTGTGTGGATCTCATTTTCTGTTCATGACACATTGAAGGACCCGATACAAGACTTTTGCTGGTTATGTATAGGTTTTCTGTTTTACTCCTTTTTATCTTATAATTTGTATGGGATTTTGTCATCCTTTTTCTGTAACAAGCACTGTATGCCTTTTATAATATTTAATGTAACGTTGTATAAGTACTGTCTGTGCGCTCTTATTGAATACAGGCAGTCCTCGGTTATCCGACATAATGCGTTACTCAAAATGGCGTTGTAAAGCGAAACGTTGTAAAGCGAAACACGTTTTCCCATAGGAACACTGTTTAAATGAAAGGTTCCGCTCCTGAAGGCATTTTTAACACTAAAATACACCAAATATTTTATGCAGGCAGTAAGATATGCAGCACACACATAAATTATATAGTGTATATACTGTATTTTATATATAATATAACATAATAAATAATATATTATATAGTATAATATAATATTATATAGTATAATATAATATAGTATAATATTATATATATACGCTCTTACGACGCTTTGCAATGTTGTTTATGTGAATGTGTGTATATATATACACACATACACAACGTTGCAAAGCGTCTTAAGAGCGTTGTATAAGCCATTTTGGCGTTGTAAAAATTAATATAGGTATGCATTGCATAGCGTTGGATAAGCCATTTGTTGGAAAGCGAAGCGTTGTAAAACGAGGACTGCCTGTATATTAAATTTTGAAGAGATTGCCCTCAGTGTCAGTCACATTTGGCGAAATTGGGTTTGCGTTTAATTTGCTAATTTTGCTATTACAGCGAGAACTGAGGACTGTAAGCGTTTAAAGTAATCCTGGTGGTGGTAGAGTGATGGTTTAGGAAGTGTGAGTCCTTCCCTACAGGAGGTGAGTGGCTAGTTGTTGTTGTTAACTCCTTGCACACATGCACACATGAGTAAGTGTGTATGTGACAATGGTCCATAATCTTTCCATATAGCATACGTTTCATGGGATTTATACTATTCTAAGAATGTCTGGTACAAACAGATGGGCTGGAATTTCTTCACAAAATTACATTTGAGGCAGTGTTGGGCATTAATACACTATAATTGCACCCTACTGTTCCATGATTGTTGTGTACTTTATTGGCTCAGCCTTATTCTAGCCTGTTCTTGAAAAATTCCAAAGACAATATGCATTAAATGGCAATTTATTTTTTAGCATGTTCTTGTATAGCGCTGCTAGTTTTACGTAGCTTTTTACAGACACAGGTCCCTGAGCCATAGAACATACAATCTATGTTTTTTGGTGCCTGAGGCACAGGGAGATAAAGTGACTTGCCCAAGGTCACAAGGAGCCGACACCAGGAATTGAACCAGGTTCCCCTGCTCCAAACTCAGTGGCAGTCAGTGTCTTTACTCACTGACACTCTCCTTCTCCCTGTTATGTAGTTATAGTTATTGACCATTTTTAGTCATCCTATGTATGGAGATTAGAATGGAGTGCTATGGCAGATAATGCAAGTCACGCTAAAAGAGCATCATGCCAGAAGTCATACGCTTAAGACTATTACTATATTCCAATACACCCCACCGAAATGACCTACGTTCAGCACAGCAATATTTGATACCTTGGCTTTGAATTTCTAGAAACTGTGTTAAGATGTTAATGATAACTTTTCTAGAGCAAGGAATATCTTCCAAACAAACACAAGAAAAAGTAATATACTAGGATGCAGTATTTATTCACCTGGGAAGGTTATACTTAGAGAGCAGACTGATTCTGTTCTGTCAGATTGAATGATGATATCATACTCATTGTGTCACCCCACTGATCAGCTACAAAGAGGGATAGAGCACAATGTTACCCTGCAGGTAATGGATTGTGTTCTAACAGATATCATATTAAGGGAACTAGAGAATGGACAGTCGGAGAAAACAACATGCTGCGATTCATAATTTATCATTGACAAGTAATATACATATTTTGTGGATCAGTCACATGTATGAACACTTGAAACATCCCATGCTACACACAATGTCCACATGTATATTTGGTGTAAAGGTATACGTGATATGTAGCTGGACAAACAATGATTAAGACAAATGAAAATAGCAATGGCTGAAAGTGAATGCCCGAGCACTTTGGTTTTCAATGTCCAAATGGAATTAATGTATGCCAGAAATATGCCAATTGCAATCTTTGTGATCAGAATGGATTCAGCATAAAAGTTTGCTCCGTGAGTAATTATTTTTCAATGCCTTCAAATCAATCTCTCTTCCTCTCGTTCTAGAATTCATTATTTACATGCTGGTGAAACAGTGACTGCATTCTCAGGCACAATCACGAAACATGATATGTGACTTGTGCACGCAAACGGTATTCTGCCTAATTACCTCCATTAATATGTTAAAAGTGCCCTTTGATAACACATTCAGTGGAACAGTTGTATACTTCTTCTACCTCAACAAAGCTGATTGTATGAAACCTGCAAGACTAGTGACATGTCTATCCTACGCATGATGGTTTTTGAATGGGCAAACATGAGTAGAGACAAGCGATCCAGTCCAAATCAGTTTCCTGGATTTTTTTAGACCAAATCCACCCGCAATACCAAAATCTGTCTGTGGATTGGGCACTAAAAAATCGTTGTGGATGAATCCAAATATGCCATCGGATAGGATCCGGGTGGATTTAAGAATTAGATCAGCGGATTCTGCAATTCGTGGGCGGATTGTTAAAAATCCACACACGGATTGATCCATGGAGAGTGATATCCCCCCCTTCGGATTTATCCATGGAGAGTGATATCCCCCCCTGCGGATTTATCCATGTCCCGATGTTTAACAATCCGGACACGGATTTAGGATTGACTCTAAAATACAAAAATTCCGAAACTGCGGATTTGCCTTTTAGATACTGATCCGTGGAAATCCGCTGACCATACGAACCGGACGATCCGAGGCAGATCCAAATCCGCAAAAAAATAAATTCCCCATCTCTACTCATGAGTGCGAAACCATTTAGCAGAATATACAGTCAAATATCATCATTAAATACTTACCTAACTCCAACTATATTTTCCTCCCCTGCTGATCCTGTGCTTGTAGTTAATTTGAGATTGGGAGCTTGGCTTACTGTGCAGTGAAGTGGAATGAGGTTGTTGAACGCTTCACTTTCTGCTTGTTATCATGCAGTATGGAGCTTTCTCGTTCTCAAAGCAATGAATTTTTAATACATATCCTGCAAAGTGCTTTAAACATGTGTCATTGTTGTACTTGAGTAATTTTTTTAAATTAAAATGTTGATTTTCTTTAATATTAGTTTTATAGTAGATGATTGGGAATACAGAATACAGCTCCTTGATACAAACATTGGTCCCTGGAAAATGACTAGACATGTTTATTTAGCCAATACAGTCAGCTAAATTCCAAAAATATGCAGCACATTAAAAGGAGCAAGCCAAGCATAGGATTGAAGCAGGAGGTCTCCGGAGCTGAACCCCATGAATTCAGCTTTTGGGGACCCCCTGCTTCCCGAGATACGTACTTCCGAAGGTAGGCCTCCATGTAGACCAATAGAAAACCGCACCGGATGATGTCATGGCTTTCTATTGGCCCGCAGGGAGCGGGAGCTTAGAAAAGTGGCCATTGTGTGATCCCTGCTAGGATGGGGACCAAAAACAGTCGCTTTCTTGGATTGCCTCTTTAAGGCATAACAACTGTGATTCATGTAAATAAGGTCAGCTCAGTAAACAATATAACTCAGACAGGGTAGTATGTACCCTTCGGTGAAACACATCTCTGAAGGTGGGACATGTCACTAGTCCACTCACAGTTCCCTTATACTTCTAGTGTCCAAGTCACTGCTGTTAGCTACTATACTCTTTCCAGGGCTTTCCATACTTAATGTCCCAACCAAAATGTCTGTTTAAAATCTTGCCTTTCTATGGAACTGTACATAATACCGCGCTCCCCCCTATAGAAGTTTGCTGCAGGTAAAAAGATAGGCCTTACATAGAGAAACACAAAAGGAACGATTCCTGCGCTTCTACCAGTTAGGCTAAGATAAGTGGGAGCGCAGGAATCGTTTTTTTGTTTTGCTATATGTAAGGCCTATCTTTTTACCAGCAGCAAACTTCTATAGGGAGGAGCGCGGTATTATGTACAGTTTCTCACAAATATTAGGCAATCCTTTTCCTTGCTGCATACTCCCTAAGGGCATTTTAAATATAGTATCTCTGAAACGTCAAAGGGGTAGGTTTATTGGCTCATCTGCTTTACATAGCAGTTATTGAGCCAATTTTCCAATTAGTGCAGGTATAATACACCCCAGTGTCAGTCTGGACATCACCCTCCATTGAATGGTAGGTGAATGTATAAGGCTGACAGAGAGAAATATGTGTAAGTTTTATTATACTCACACCAGGGAATATGTGCATCCAGTTTGCCTCTATAGTAAAGGTAACTATGATACTGGCTTTAGCCAGATTTTAATTGCACTACTCACATATGCTTATGTTTTATTAAACCCCTTTAGGGCTTTCACACTTTTTTCACCAGTCCATGGGACAACTATTACATAACTATAGTGTAGGTACCTGCATACGGGTATGCCTTGACGTGGCATGCAGGCTTATAAATGCTTTGGCCAAAGGGTTGAACAAAATACCCTTTTTCATGAGATTAATATTTTATTTTAGCCTAATTGGTAGGAATCGTTCCTTTTGTTTTTCTATGGTACGCATGGAGAAGATGTCAAGCTTATAGCTTTGTGGTGCAGCCTGTCCGGAACCCCGTATTTGTGGGGTCCTGTAACTTATTACCAGTACACTCCATAACTCATCGGACTTACAATCAAACTCTTCAATTTTTCACTCTGGTCTATTTCTTCTCCTATTTCAGGTAAGACGTGCAGCTCGGAAAAATGAACTTGTGGAGAACAAGCTACTTGTCACAACTCCAGATTTACTTATTTGTGTTATTAGTTATTAATAATAACTTTATTTCATATAGTGCTTTTCTCCCAATGGTACACAAAGCGCGTCACAATGACAGTATAGAGTGCGGTATGCAGCACATAGGATTGTTACAGACACAGTCCCTGCCCCGTGGAGCTTACAATCAATGATTTTGTGCCTGAGGCACAGGGAGATAAAGTGACTTGCCCAAGGTCACAAGGAGCTGACACTGGGAAGTGAACCAGGCTCCCCTGCTGCAGACTCTGTGTCGCTGTTTACAGAGCCAGTGCTTTACTCACAGAGCCAGTGCCTTTACTCACAGAGCCAGTGCCTTTACTCACTGAGCCAGTGCCTTTACTCACAGAGCCAGTGCCTTTACTCACAGAGCCAGTGCCTTTACTCACAGAGCCAGTGCCTTTACTCACAGAGCCAGTGCCTTTACTCACAGAGCCAGTGCCTTTACTCACTGAGCCAGTGCCTTTACTCACAGAGCCAGTGCCTTTACTCACAGAGCCAGTGCCTTTACTCACTGAGCCAGTGCCTTTACTCACTGAGCCAGTGCCTTTACTCACTGAGCCAGTGCCTTTACTCACAGAGCCAGTGCCTTTACTCACAGAGCCAGTGCCTTTACTCACAGAGCCAGTGCCTTTACTCACAGAGCCAGTGCCTTTACTCACAGAGCCAGTGCCTTTACTCACTGAGCCAGTGCCTTTACTCACTGAGCCAGTGCCTTTACTCACTGAGCCAGTGCCTTTACTCACTGAGCCAGTGCCTTTACTCACTGAGCCAGTGCCTTTACTCACTGAGCCAGTGCCTTTACTCACAGAGCCAGTGCCTTTACTCACAGAGCCAGTGCCTTTACTCACAGAGCCAGTGCCTTTACTCACTGAGCCAGTGCCTTTACTCACTGAGCCAGTGCCTTTACTCACAGAGCCAGTGCCTTTACTCACAGAGCCAGTGCCTTTACTCACAGAGCCAGTGCCTTTACTCACAGAGCCAGTGCCTTTACTCACTGAGCCAGTGCCTTTACTCACTGAGCCAGTGCCTTTACTCACAGAGCCAGTGCCTTTACTCACTGAGCCAGTGCCTTTACTCACTGAGCCAGTGCCTTTACTCACAGAGCCAGTGCCTTTACTCACTGAGCCAGTGCCTTTACTCACTGAGCCAGTGCCTTTACTCACTGAGCCAGTGCCTTTACTCACTGAGCCAGTGCCTTTACTCATTGAGCTGCTCCTTCTCAAGTGTTATAGCTGATCTCTCTCTATAATAGTGTCGCACCTGGTGCTTATCAAGTAGACATACACACGTACACATCCTAGATGCCTTGCAGGTCAGTGAGTTTGTACATATTGGTTAAAGGTTATTCTGGACTCGACCATTCTTGCATCTCAGCTGTTGCCCCAGACTCTGGCCATTGCTATTTCTTGGTCACTCAGGGACAGCTGGTCATTAGCTCTACACTCAGATATTGTATATTATTAACCCCTTCATTACTAGCAACACAGAGACTGCATCGTATGTTTATAAATCCGGATTATGGGGGTCAATTAATAAGATCTTACAGGCAGTTTTCGTCTGAAAATCCCAATTGATTTCAATGGAGCATTTAGTCCAAAGACTTATCAAAGGATATAGAATAAGCCTTTTAATTAAACGGATCTCTCGACTATAACATGCCCAATATTTCCATTGTTTAGACTTTTCATAGAATTGAAAGATAGCTCTGCATATCTGGAGAAAGGGAAGTGACAGAGAGCTCTGCATATCTGGAGGAAGAAGAGTGACAGAGAGCTCTGCATATCTGGAGAAGGGGGAGTGATAGAGAGCTCTGCATATCTGGAGAAAAGGGAGTGATATAGAGCTCTGCATATAGAGCTCTGAAAGGGGGAGTGATAGAGAGTTCTGCATATCTGGAGAAAAGGGAGTGATATAGAGCTCTGCATATCTGGAGAAAGGAGAGTGACAGAGAGCTCTGCATATCTGGAGAAGGGGGAGTGATATAGAGCTCTACGTATTTGGAGAAGGGGAGTGACAGAGAGCTCTGTATATCTGGAGAAGTGGGGGTGACAAAGAGCTCTGCATATGTGTAGAAGGGGAGTGACAGAGAGCTCTGCATATCTGGAGAAGGGGTAGTGATATAGAGTTCTACGTATTTGCTGAAGGGGAGTGACAGAGAGCTCTGTATATCTGGAGAAGTGGGGGTGACAGAGAGCTCTGCATATGTGTAGAAGGGGAGTGACAGAGAGCTCTGCATATCTCGAGAAGGGGGAGAGACAAAGCTCTGCATATCTGGAGGAGGAGTGATAGAGAGCTCTGCTTATCTGGAGAAGAGGGAGAGAGACAAAGCTCTGCATACCTGGAGAAGGGGGAGTGATAGAGAACTCTGCATATCTGGAGGAAGAAGAGTGACAGAGAGCTCTGCATATCTGGAGAAGGGGGAGTGATAGAGAGTTCTACATATCTGGAGAAAAGGGAGTGATAGAGAGCTCTGCATATCTGGAGGAAGAAGAGTGACAGAGAGCTCTGCATATCTGGAGAAGGGGGGGTGATAGAGAGCGCTACGTATTTGGAGAAGGGGGAGTGACAGAGAGCTCTGCATATGTGGAGGAGGAGTGACAGAGAGCTCTGTATATCTGGAGAAGGGGGAGTGACAGAGAGCTCTGCATATCTGGAGAAGAGGGAGTGATAGAGAGCTCTGCATATCTGGAGAAGAGGGAGTGATAGAGAGCTCTGCATATCTGGAGAAGAGGGAGTGATAGAGAGCTCTGCATATCTGGCGAAGGGGGAGTGATAGAGAGCTCTGTATATCTGGAGAAGGGGGAGTGATATAGAGCTCTGCATATCTGGAGAAAGAAGAATGACAGTTCTGCATATCTGGAGAAGGGGGAGTGATAGAGAGCTCTGCATATGTGGAGAAGGGGAGTGACAGAGAGCTCTGCATATCTCAAGAAGGGGGAGAGACAAAGCTCTGCATATCTGGAGGAGGAGTGATAGAGAGCTCTGCATATCTGGAGAAGGGGGAGAGACAAAGCTCTTCCTATCTGGAGAAGGGGGAGTGACAGAGAGCTCTGTATATCTGGAGAAGGGGGAGTGACAGAGAGCTCTGCATATCTGGAGAAAGGGAAGTGACAGAGAGCTCTGCATATCTGTAGGAAGAAGAGTGACAGAGAGCTCTGCATATCTGGAGAAGGGGGAGTGATAGAGAGTTCTGCATATCTGGAGAAAAGGGAGAGTGATAGAGAGCTCTGCATATCTGGAGGAAGAAGAGTGACAGAGAGCTCTGCATATCTGGAGAAGGGGGGGTGATAGAGAGCGCTACGTATTTGGAGAAGGGGGAGTGACAGAGAGCTCTGCATATGTGGAGGAGGAGTGACAGAGAGCTCTGCATATCTGGAGAAGGGGGAGTGACAGAGAGCTCTGCATATCTGGAGAAGGGGGAGTGACAGAGAGCTCTGCATATTTGGAGAAGAGGGAAGTGACAGAGCTCTGCATATCTGGAGAAAAGGGAGTGATATAGAGCTCTGCATATCTGGAGAAAGAAGAGTGACAGTTCTGCATTTCTGGAGAAAAGGGAGTGATATAGAGCTCTGCATATAAAGTTCTGAAAGGGGGAGTGATAGAGAGTTCTGCATATCTGGAGAAAAGGGAGTGATATAGAGCTCTGCATATCTGGAGAAAGAAGAGTGACAGAGAGCTCTGCATATCTGGAGAAGGGGGAGTGATATAGAGCTCTACGTATTTGGAGAAGGGGGAGTGACAGAGAGCTCTGTATATCTGGAGAAGGGGAGTGACAGAGAGCTCTGCATATCTCGAGAAGGGGGAGAAACAAGGCTCTGCATATCTGGAGAAGGAGGAGTGACCAAGCTCTGCATATCTGGAGAAGGAGGAGTGATAGAGAGCTCTGCATATCTGGAGAAGGGGAGTGACAAAGCTCTGCATATCTGGAGAAGGGGGAGTGATAGAGAGCGCTGCATATCTGGAGAAGGGGAGTGACAAAGCTCTGCATATCTGGAGAAGGGGGAGTGATAGAGAGCGCTGCATATCTGGAGAAGGAGGAGTGATAGAGATCTCTGCATATCTGGAGAAGGGGAGTGACAAAGCTCTGCATATCTGGAGAAGGGAGAGTGATAGAGAGCTCTGCATATATGGAGAAGGGGGAGTGAACCACCTTTGCTGAAGCAGGGATATCCTGAAAACCAGACCTGTTGGTGGCCCTTGAGGACTGGAGCTGCCCACCCACGGCCTAGACAGTCCAACAACATAGGAAAAACAATGAGAAGTTAACATCATTAGGTATGGCGATAATTGATTAAGAGGGTTATATATCCTTAAATCTAATGTAACCCTTTAGTTGTCAGGAGCCAGCAACAGATAGATTGTGATTAAAATATGAAAACCCCAAGTACCTTCAAACTTGGTGGTTTATTGGCCCGGGGCTTCTTTTTCTTATTACACCATCCAGTTAAGTCACTGGTTTCAAGATGCCAAAAATAAAATAATATCAAGACGGGGTGTCAGAACCATATGCTCCAGGCCAATGACAGTGTAGCAGCTTTCCTCCCTTGCTATAAAGCAATGCTTTTGCAATAGATATATTTTCCAAGCCTAGCTAGCGTTAGTGAAAAATGTATTATGAAATAAAACATTCCACTGTAAGTCAACAGACGAGCCCGGGCGTGTCCCTACCTTATCAACAAGATACTGGGAATGTTCAAAAGAACCATGCAATGGCAGAGGCCTGTTCAATGCTAAAAAGGGGGTTTCAGCCGCAGAATTTGCTGTGATCCGCTGTCACATATCTTTTTGTTTTTGTTTTGTTTCATGGACACCAAATACTACAATGTAGAAATACCCAATAGGTAGCGAACTGCTGAAAACACAGCATAACTAAGGATGCCAGGTGGCTTCTCTCAAAATACTGGATACAATGGTGACACACACACACCTCTTTCCCCTTCATGCTGTTTCCACCTCTCCTTGGCCCCACACCCAGGCTCCTGGCACCTCCTTCTGATTGGCTGCTGCTGGGTAATGCAGTCAATCAGGATGGAGGAAGCTGCTCAGCCTCCTAGCCACAGCCCTGCTCTCTCCCTGCTCTGGGAAATCCTGCACCCCCCCTCCCCACACCGGTCAGGTCACTGTGTCCAGAGAGGTAATACCGGTATACACATACATGTCCAGAGAGGTAATAACGGTATACACCTACACGTCCAGAGAGGTAATAACGGTAGACACATAGAGTCCAGTATTACCTCTCATTTTTACTGGACAGAGTGTCCAAATACAGGACAGTCCGGTTCAATACTGGAAACCTTAAGCATAACCGAAAATACATAACAACCAATGCAAGGCATTAACAACTGTAGGGGGAGATATATCAGTATAAAGACGTGTATACAGATGCAGCGGCGTTATTCGAACATTTCACACGTTGTATACCTCGGAATACCCATGTCATGGCGCGTGATTTCTTCCGACCTTACCGCTTTAAGACGCGTGTTGACTCGTGTTTTTATCGAGTGGAGAAAATGGCATTTTAGTGTTCTGGTTTTTAAACATCTGCAAATTGACACAGTAGCACAGTACTGTACAGATTGCAATTCATTAATTTCTGCCACGGATACGCGAAGAATTGCACCCAAAGACATCAGAATCCATGAAATTCAAACAAATCAACCGCGGTAAACACAGGCACGAATGCCGCGTGGAATACAGCAGAGCACACAAAAATGGCTCCGTGAGATGTTCGAATAACGGCCGCTGCATCTTAGATGCAATGCTTCATTTTTTCCTCTTGGTCAACAGCATATGTTATAAGTTTGTTATTTAAGTTGTTTTTCGTTCTGCAAAGATTGTTAATCAGAGATGATCACACTACTCAGGCCTGGAGTCTTACTGGCCCAAAAACAGGGAGGAGATGGAGCAATGTAGGAGCAGAGGTTGACATCCATTATAGAGCTGGCCTAGCCCGCATGGGTGGCTACAGCTATTGACCGGGGGGTGCGGCCCCCCCCCCCCCAGCTAGGCTGTTGGTCGCGTGCGCGATCGGAGAAGGCAGTTGGGGCAGTTAGTTTTTCAAATAGAGCCAAGGAACAAGCAACTGTCACTTGTTCCTTGGCGTTTCAACTGTTTGTTCACAGCAGAAATACACGTGAGATAATAGAACACATAATGGGAATAAGTGCTACAGACATAAAAGTAACATTGGGAAAAGGAGTCCCTCCCCTGAAGAGCTTGCAATCTAAGTGTGCTGGGTAACTCCTCCTATAGATACTCCCACATTGCAAACTGCCACACATGGGAGCAAAATACTTTGATATGTTGATGCAAAGAGGCGCACGATTAAAATGCTTTTTTTTAATGCAAGTTTTGGTCGAAAATTGTCTTGATGCTTTTTTTCCCATAGAGCTGTAAAAATGCATTTCCTCTCATCATATTATATACTGAAGTTGCATTTAAAAAAACAAAAATCAACATATCACTGGAACTTCATTAGTAAAATAGTTGCATCATACTTTAAGATATGTTTATTAATTTTGCAATCAGAAGCCTAACTGGAATAAAGTTCAAAATATAGCAATATATACCGTACTTATATTGTTAGGGAAGAATATCCCTTGTGAGCACATTCACATGTCTTAGACAGGTCTGCACCCCTGCCTTTCACCATTATCACCTAGCATACAGTTCTCCCCCTGCAGCAAGGGATTCTGGGAAATGACATGCAAATGAGCAAACAATGTGTCACCTTTTGCCTTGAATATCCATACACATGGAGCCCATTTAAGCAAATGCATCGCCGTTCACACAGCTTTTAAGCACAGCATGGGACTAGCAAAGCAAGTCAAACCACTCACAGATATGTTTCAACCTTGATGGGTATCATCAGTGTGAGGTTGGTTTATTCTTGCTTTGCAATATTTCTAGGCTGGATAGGTTTACCATAACTTAAAATGTTAGCGAAGAACGTAGTTGAAAAAAGTCTAAAATTATGGTCTGCAGATGAAACATTTCCAAAACGAAAAATAACACTATGATTGAACAAGAATGCTCGTGATTGGGATAACAGAAGGAAACATAATGGTAATTTATATTTAAAAAAAAGTATATATTTTTAGACTGAATAAGCAGAAATGTCACTATAAATGGTCATTGAAATAAAAAGTAGACACCTCCTTATGCCAGAATTATGCAAATTATTTTAACACATTAAGCAATAATAGTTCATATTTCAGAATTATGAGGTGAAGAAATATTTAATCAGTTGGAGAAAGAAAAAAGTGTTTCTGTAATGTTTTCCTGTCCTCGTGCATATTTCATCATATAATTGACTGTACTGTAATTCATCTGATCTAAAATTACAGAATATCCCGTGGAATGTTAATAGGCAGAAATAGTTAAAGTTGAAAAGGTTGCACACCATTGGTACATTTCAAATGTTACATGGGATAACCCTGCAATGTAAAATAAATAACTAAGAACAATTACAGCTCAACCCCGTTATAACGCGATCCGTTACAACGCAAATCCGCTTATAACGCGATGCAGGCGTGGCTCCCAATTTTCCTATTTATGAATACTTTACAACACGATTATTGGTATCTTCCATACTTTATTGTACAATGCATACAATTATACATTATTTCTAACGCGATCCGCTTATAACGCCATGTGATTCTTTGGACCCCAAGCACAGCGTTATAAGGGGGTTGAGCTGTATTTAGTATGGTGTACTTTCTGTTTAAATATCAAAAATAAAAGATATTTTCTAAAACTTTCATCCCGTGGCAAAATTTAGCAGCAGTAAAAAATATTAAATGCCAAAAGAGATTGAATTTGTTGCCAAGCATGCAAAATGATCTGTCAGTTATTATTAATAAACAGGTCTCTAAAGCCTTCGGCACTTTTCATGATCCTAGCAGCATAAAAATACTCTAGGAGTTGAACATTTTATAATTAAAAACTCTGGACTCACCCAGTTAAAGAATTAAGGCTGGTTTACTACCGATTTTTTTGCCTTCGGGGAACGTTGTGTTCTGAATACCTTCCATTTATTAGTATGGGGATTGCAGAATGTTAGGTATGAGAAGGAGAGAAATTGTAGAGAAGCCAAGATAATCATAACTCACTGTAATTGAGTCTATGGAAGTGGTTACCCATTTGGTTGTTGGCAGTGCTGGAAATGGGATGTTTGAACTGGGGGTATGACTAAATCCATCGATGTTATTAACCTTCCTCTCCCCCCCAACTCCCCCCCAACCCCCCCCCACAAAAAAAAAAACTAAATTAGTAAATCTCCCCCGGTGATAATTTAAAATGTGAAACATTAAAAAAAAATCAACCTTACAATTTTTTTTCTAACAAATAAAAATAAACATCCGTTATCACTTAGAAACACAAAGCCAAACAACGTTAAGTTTACAAAGAGGTATAAACATTTTTCAATACAGCATTTACAAAAATAATATTACTGAAACTGAAAAACATTATAAAGTGTCCCAAAAACTGGGACCCCTTTTCGCAGGCCTCCGACAGACTACTCCACACATTGTCGGCACCACAACACACTATGCTCCCTGCCCCCCAGACACTTTACCTATTTATTCCTCCGCCCACCCAAGCCCCTACCTTCTTCCCCCCAGGCTCCACCAGTAAATCGTGGGGTGAGGTAGGTCTGTTTCTTACATTTGTCCTGCGCCCAATGATTTCTGTTGGTGACCCTGCAGATAAGTATCTCCGGCAGAGGGGTTGAGGGTACAGTATGTAAATGCTTAGAAGTATAAACTGATGATGCACTATCCCTTATTTTTACTAATTAGGGACTGTAAGTGGCATAAAACAGAGAATCTTTTGTTCCAGGTTTGTTCATAACGATCACTCCACGTGGAATATAAATGACTATTTAGAAGTATATAAGCAGGTCCCTCCAACAGCTTTCCCAAGCCCAGGACTGAAGTCTTCTGCTGATTGTGGAAGGGGATGAGGTGCTGGTGCGTTGTTGAGCAGAGGGATAGGGGTGCTGTCAGTCTTCCTGCCCTACGGAGAGAGGTTGCCTTACCATTGAGCAGCCTGTGCAGTGAAGGCCTGGCAGAGGACCCCAGTAGAATTTGGGTGACTGCATGCTTTTCGTCTACACAGAATGTCTCTGCCAAAACACAGTACAATAATATTCAGCAGAACAGCTCAGAAAAAAACTTTGTTGGGTTGAGTTACTGATAGGATTTGATTCCCACTGTTTTTAAAAGCCAAGTGACAGGCTTTGTCTGAGCTTGCCTGACCTTTGTGTAGTAGTTGCCCAGTAGGAGCTGAATCAATTGCTCTAACCTGTCAATGAACAATGCACTGCAAAATCAGTGGGAGTACAGGGGTTGATGCATGTACTTACAGTATATAAAAGACACCTTCAGACAGCAAATTGTATAAAACATCCACAGGTCTGAAAGGTTATTCTCTGTGGGCCTCCATTCTTCAGCTGTAGTAGGGGGTGTTTCCTAGCTGTGCCTCTTTCATTAGATTTTGGCGATTTTCTAGATCATTTTTTAAAAGTGAATTTGATTGTAAATTTAAGTAATTACTGGCTAATATATACTTTAGTCTCTCAGTTAAGAATCAAACTAAATACTGGATAGATAGATCCACAATGTAGATCCCATATATATCTATGTATACTGTGTAGATAAATAGTATTGGTGTGTATGTGTATATACTGTATGTATGTGTATATATGTACAGGTATATACACTTTGTTCAGAAAAAACAGGATCCCTTTTATTTTTCATCATATCTTGCAGAAAAATCCCTGCTTGTTCATGAACATTTGAGCAATTATAGGTCTATCACAGTAGATTACTATTTACGAATTATTTGATAATCTTATAAATACACTTTGGAATTGGTGACAGCGTGATGACCTCATCAAGTGCACAGTTACAAAATGGTGTTTAGCGAAGAAGATAAACACATTATAAAGTGCTTTAGACAGAGCAAGAATTATGGTTTCAAAATGCTTACGTAAAATAAATCCTAATTTTTTTTTTTTTATACGATAAGCAAGTGACACTGTATAATTTTACAGAAAGTATATGGTTTAAACAGCACTCTAAGAATATAGGGGACTAAAATAAGACTGTGGTGCACGGGAACCTGGAGGGACCCTATTCCCTCCCAAAGGACAATATGGAACAAGAAATGGGAGGTGGGGGCAATATATGTACAACTGTGAGTAACAGCAAATGGAGTGGGAGAACACAGGGTGAGGGAAGGGAATAAGGAAAAGACATGGGAAAAGAGGGAGGGATCAAGACAAATAAGGGGGGCAACGTTTCGGGGCAAGATGCCCCTTCTGGCCCGTTCCCCAAGATCACAGTGATCAAGGGTACTTCCCTTAAGTCCTATATGGACGGTAACTCCCAACACACTGAACCACTAAAAACAAAATACACAATATGGCAACCTATAAGATAATCTAGTGATCCAAGAGTGGTCACTAGTAAATGTATGATCAAACGAGGCTAGTGGCAATTAGACCAACCAACTGTAGAGTATATCTCAAGGACAACCGGTAATTAGCAGAGATAATCTCAAGCAACAATCATATAGAAGGCAGTAATGTAGGGGTTAATAACGAAACTGCTACAGGCTAAGCCACCCAATAATATCATAGGATCAGAGTCAGATAGGCATAAAGTATAACCAGCACTGAGAAACTCAAAGGGCAGTAATGTAGAGGTTAATAACAAAACTACTACAGGCTAAGCAAGCCAATAATATCATAGAATTAGAGTCAGATAGGCATAAGGTATGACCAACACTGAGATGCTCAAAGGGATTACGTGCACCCAGCAGGAGATACGTCTCCGGAAGCATCACTGGATACTTACATAAAATAAATCCTCATAACGGATTGTTGCTAGGACTGAAAAAAATCTCTCTCTTTTCTTTTTTTATACGTAAAGCATGTGACATTGTTTAATTTTACATTCTTACCTAAGCTGGCAATCGTTTGGTGCTCCAGTTATAAATGTGTAAAAATCCTGATTGTGTGCCTATCTTAATGGCTGCCACACAAGTACAAGTACCACACGTTGGGAAACACTACACTAGACTATTGAGAATATGGATATGTTTCTGCCGCCTGGAGGCTCGGGCATGGCCACCCACCCTAGCGTAGTGACTTTATGGTGGCATGTGATGCTGCATTGTCATGGCAACACAGCATCATGTGACGCTTTGGCATCATTTGATGCCCGGTCGCCATGATGACGATGTGACGCTACAGGAGGGGTCCGCTCCGGAAAAGGTAAGGCTCTCTAAGGCCGCGTACATAGTACTGGCGCGCACGTGTGAATGCGCATGTGGCTTCGTGCACGCCTGTACTTGCCGCGATCTGTGTCCTGCAGGGTTGCGCGATGGTCCTGACAAGGGCGTACAGGGGGGCGTGCCCGTGACATCACGTGAGTGGTTCACCCTCATTGGCTGACCCGCGCACGTGACCAGGTCGTCGCGCGGCAAATTCAAACCAGTTTGTCGCATGAAGTACCGGTTGCCCCGTCGCGCTTGTGCGATCTATGCACAAGCTTATTGGCATCCATTTGTTTGTATTCGGCGCAAACGTTGTAGCTCGTGCCGTCGGGTCTACTATGGATGCAGCCTAACACACACACACTGTCTCCCCAAAACATTGCCACTCTAGGCTACAGCCTTCTCAGCCTAATGGGAAATCCACCACTGTATATAACCATTTTAAGGCCATGTCAGAAATCGAGTCCTACTCAATTAAAATACATAGGAATTTAATATGTTGCAGCTGAGGATAGAATGAAGGATTTCACAAAACCTGAGACTTTTGGATTCAATCTGAGTTCTAAAGGAAGCCTTTATGGTGAAACGCGTTGGGTTGAATTGCCCATAGCACAGTCGCATCCCCCCGGGAAGTGATGCCGATGCAAGCCAGGAGAACCCGAAATACCTGGCGGACAGCACCGGTGATGCCGAACAGGAGGAGGATATTATAGTGTCTAATTTGGGCAATTGTATTCTTTGTTTGAGAGTAATATGAGATTACCTTTTAAAACTTAATAGAAGATTAACTAGATATATTAGAAAACCACATCCATAAGAACACCTCATATTTCTTTTTGCTGATACAGTGACACATTACCAATAATTTCAATGTGAATACGTAATAACATCTGTACAAATAAATGATTTGTTAACATATCAGGCCTATAACGAAAATCATTCCGTAAAGCATTATAATGCTACCCCTTATCTTACTACAAAATGTATTGTGACATAGTCCCAGAATATTAGGCAGCTGTCTGTCTGATTTTAAGGCAGAAAGTGGGGAAAAAAAGGGAAAAAATTATCCACTCCACAGTTTCACATTCGCCAAGACTGTGGGATAGAAACTCCAGGCCAGAGATTAGTGGTTCTGGTTTTCACTCACCTGCTCTCGTAATTGAGGAATAGGAATATATTGCAGTTAGTATGGCTGCTTCTCTCTCTCTCAGAGCTTGGAGGCTGGGATTACGCTGCTCCCCTTGATCTAGTTGGGAGTAGACGGCCCCCCCACGTGTTGCAGCATCTGAGGATCTAATGGGACGCTGTCCCCCATCTCACAGTTAAGGACTCAATGTTATCTGTGTGTTATTTTAAGTTGGGATATACATGTGAGTTAGACTCCTGACAGGAGTAGCTGTTATTGTTATGAGTTTGTTTTGACATAAAGTGACAGTGTTTAAAAATGTGTAGTGTCACGAATGGAGAAATAAACCACTGAAGGTTGAGGGCTGAGTGCCCCTTGTGTGTATACACGTGTTTGTCCCCCTTTTATACAAAACAAACCCTAGAAGACTGTGTCAGGAAGAGCCTGGGCAAGCGGCAGCGCTACATAAAAGGAGTCATTTGCCACAGTATTACATATTAGTTCCAGAGAGTCCCGCAACTTCAGCACGTATCAATGTATATCTTTATTTATATAGCGCCACCCACGTACATACAGATGTAGCCAACCTCACTGTTCTCATGGCTACGACCACGCCGATCACAGCCCAGAAGCATTAACGCTGCGGGAGGTGCAATAGAAAAGACCCCCCACAGCGCCATTGCGCCAGCCGCCTCCCCCAGCGCCTTTTCTGTATTTTATCCATGGCGCAGGGATGGTAAGGCTGGCTACATCTGTAGCACTTCACAGCAGTAATACACGTGACACAATAATATAGCACATAATGGAAATAAGCGCTTCAGACATAAAAGTAACATTTGGAAAAGGAGTCCCTGCTCCCAAGAGCTTACAATCTAAGTGGTACGTGGGGAGAACGTACAGACAGTAGGAGGGTGTTCTGGTAAGTGCGTCTGCAAGGGGTCAAAGTCAGTGCATGAGATGTATAGCATCAGCCAACAGAGCTACCCATATGCTTCGATTGCAAACGAATGCATCGCAGGCACCTCTGGCATTGAAAGGGTGCAGCGCAAGTCATTTCCCAAGCTTGGATTTATTTAGTTAAAAGTTGCAGGCATTGACAGATGGTTTTGCGTTGACGTCTTTAAATTAGTTCTAACAATGGAGAAAGACAGATCGACAATGGATCATTTCCCCCATGTTGCACCTGTAAGAAATCTTTATTATCAGCTGGCTGCAGAGTAAAGGGATACTCAATTGGTTTTAAAGCACACAACAGGAACAAGATAAAGGATAGTCATGTTGACGCGCAATGTGTCACGAATGTCTTCAAGAAATTGTCATTCTCCATTTATCTTCGCTGTAGGTATCAGGAGAGGTAGGCAGAAGATGCGCCTGCGATGGAGGATGTTGAGAGATATCATGGCTGCTCCTTGTTGCTTCGATTCAATATGATGTAAAGTTGCCTACAACTGGAAGATTTAGGACCCATTCAAATTGATGGAGCGTAAATCTTCCCTCTCATGGGGAAGATGACTCAACAGCATATTGGATAGGGGTGCATTAGCCAAAAATCCAGGAGCATATCTTTTTTTTCTTAGATTTTATTAGAAGATGTCTGAGTAGAAAAAAAAATATTTAAATTGGGTCAGACAGTGGCAACAAGCAGCCCTTCCTCCTCTGGTATTCCGCCCCTGGCAGCCATCCACAGAGGAGTTTTGCAGGAAAATAGAACTTATACTTTTGCAGGATGTCACCAGAATTCACAAACTCTGACAATCCTTCTATGGTTTGTGCTGTCAATCCTACGCGTTTCGCTCAAAATTGGGGCTTCCTCAGGGGGTGGATTTTTCCTTTTATATACTATATGCCCTCCTGATCCCATGTCTCGATATCTCCCTCTGGACTTGGATCCAATCCTTCTAAGGAGCAGTACCCTTTCAGAGGACTGTATAAAACATTTTTTTTCTTTATATTCACTTTCACCAGTGTGATCACTTGATATAATATAATACGGTATTTGCGCTTGTTTTTTTGTCTTCGCCTTAGATCATTCTATTTTTTCGTCGGTTGACGTTACTCAAGCTTATATTAAATCATAGGGGTTTCAGTTTTACTAGTAAAAAAGGGAGATTCAAAATATATAAATCCAGACTTTATAACAATGTTTTTATTTCCAATAATATTATTGCAAGGAAATCCAGATCACCGAAATAATGAATTAACGAGACATTTTATCTGTTTTCTAGGCCACAAAGAGACTATACGTATTTAATTAATAAACACTGCTCATTCAACTCTTCAAAGGCCAAGAACAATGTATCCATATTAATTATCTGAACAAAGAACCGAGTGAAGTATTTTGGTGCATTAATTATATTGATGCATATTTTGTTTGGAAACATATTTTGTTCCAACTGCTGCAACTGATAAGAAGGTCATGGCGGTGTCCTTGGTAATGTAAATAAGTACTCTTTTACTTGTCAACCTGTGATTGCATTATGAATGCTGCAATTTATTTAAACAGGCATTGTACAACTGACTGGTAATATCTTTCTGTCTTATGTGTTTTCACTGGGCTTTGGGGTCTTGCAATTTGGTATGCGTTTATATATGCATTGATGTATATTTTTATCTATGTAGCACCAACAGTATACGCAGAGCTTTACAAAAGATGAGAATGCATTATGGGAAATGATACCACAATCCGTGCAACAACCATAAAATCAGACATTAGGAAATACATCCCTGCCCTGGAGAGCATGTTAGGAGACTTATAGAGAGCCATCCGGTGAGGGAGTAAGTGCAGTAGATGGCAGTGCTTGGCCAAGATGGTTGACAAATGCAACTGTGGTTGTGGGACAGAAGCTATGGGACTAGGCTATTGAAGTGCTTCATTTAGAATGTGTTTTTAGGTTTGACTTAAAGGTGAGGCTACATACAGATGTAGCAAGGGTCATTGTTTCAGGCACTGGGCCATTCATGTGACTGCGGCTGCTCTGGCGCCGGAGAATTAACGTTGTGTGGGTTCCAATACGGAACCATGAACTCCCTGCGGCACGATCGCGGCTCCGGAGAAGGTAGGTCTTGCTTCATCTTTACCGAATGTGAGGGAGTTCCACAGGTAGTGAAGAGTGAGGGCAAAAAGGTTTCAGGCAAAAGAGCAGTGGAGGTGGACATGGCGGAAAGGAGACAGCTATGAACAGAGCTCAGGAAACATAAGAGTGAAGTGCAAAAACTTGCAGGTAAGAATGAAAACATTGTAGGTGATCCAGAAGTTGATGGGAACACAGAAGAGGGATTTAAGAAGATGAGCGGGGACTGTCCTGGGAGAAAGTAAAATGATGTTAGCTGCAGAATGTAGGATATATAGAAGTTGGATAGATAGAAGAGTTGTAAGGCATAGGCCTGTTAGTAGTAGGTTACAAAAAAAGGTAAGGAAGAATAATAGCCAACTCTTGGCTATAAAGAGCGCAAGCTTTCAGGACCACAAAGATCCCTTCTCCGGGCAGAGTTTTACAAATAAATCTGAAATAGCATTGTCACCTAGTAAATTAGTGTGGTACACAAAGTAACATGGAAATGTAAATAGGGCAGGAATTTGTGTGAGGTGTTGGTGCAGATAGTGTAACACAAGAATGCAAAATGTAGATGAGTAAGGAATTAGAGTGAATGTGTGAGGTATAAAAAGCCGGATTTTTGCATATAGGAATATCTAATTACAATGACATAATGTATTTAGATTTCATAATGAGACATATATAATGTCCACCAATTGAGTTCTGAATTCAATGTGTCAAAAGTTTGCATGAGTTTATATTCCTATGTTATAATGACTAGGGCTACCAAAGTGTTCCCATACAGGTGTATCTGGTTTTTTTTTTAATGGTTAATGGTGTGGCCATGCATGTTTAATTCTTACTCATAGTTTGTCCTGATTCAATAAAATCCACCATTATGGCATTGTCAGCATGTTATCAAGTATACAGCATTGGATGAGGCACAGGTGAAGGATTATAGAATGCTATACTCCTGGTGTGTGTGGGGAATGGTCCTGAATGTTGGGGTTCAATTCTTCCTAACTCTCAAATAGCAGTAGTATGCTAAGGGGTCAGTGATGGTCTAGAACATTTGGGCGTGGCTGTTTTTCCCGCGATCAAGTCGCTACCGGCGTTCAGCTGACAGTCATTTTTTTTTATGAAGGCTTATAGCATAAGCCCCACAGTATTTGCTAAATAAAAATACACATAATGCTCTGTACAGCATATGGAATGATTTACTATTTGTTCTGAGGGGAGTATATTGTAAGGGGAGTATATTGAAAAACCACGAAGGATGATAAAAGTGAAAGAAAACCAGGATGAAGTGTTTATACACTGCCATCTACGTATTCATTGAAAGTCAACTGGCATGACACACACATATGGGAGGGAGAGTGAGAGAGATGGAGAGAGAGAAGGACAGGGAAAGAGATGGAGAGGGAGAAGGACATGGAAAGAGAGGGAGAGAACATATTATGTACATAGTGTAAAACAAGGGGGCATGTGAAAGAGAATACCAATAAGAACATTAGTATACAATGGGACAATAGGTGTTCCAAAACAGTATAAAACGGGGAACAGTGGAATTGCAATGTATAATCGGGAAGAATGTTTGGTGCGGTTCAAAAAGCTGCTGTACATAAAGTTACAGTAAGAGCTGGGAGGCTTTTTTCTTTGTCCATTATCAAGGCCTGGGAGCCTTGTTTGGAAAATGCTGTATAGGGCAGCAATACTATTATTTCATTATTGTTCCTAAACAATGACATATTGGCAGCCATGCACACAACTTTGCTGTATATGCATGCAAAGCTTTAAAATACAGGGGAATTTGATAATTCTCTAATTTTATACACAGTAAGCTTGGCATAAACTCCAAAGGCTAGCGCAGCAATCTCCCCTATCTAGCCACCCTTATTTTTTTCTTCTGGGGCACACTCTAGTTGAAACGTGCTTTTTTTCAGTGAAGTGAAGTTACCAGTATTTTTGGTCCTTATTTTTAAAGGGGCTTTAAAGATGTTGTCCCTTCCTATTGGGCCAAAATATGGCGGCCATTTTGTTTCCTCTGGAGAGAAATGTAAACTTGGTAACATCGTCGGGAAGTGTATCGGGAACCAAGGGGTCTACAGAGATAAAGATATAGTGGCTCAGCTCCGGGGTCCCCCTGGCATCTATCTGGTAAAAGAATGGGGGGTACATGGTTTTTTTGTTTATTAAGAGAGTGGATTGATGCTTTAACAACAGGTTAAGGAACATATTGTGCTTAACTAAAATCTGCTATTTATTAAGGGTGGGCACAGATTTATGATTTGGTTTTAGAATTGTTTCATGTTTTGGCTCTGATTTTGCCAAACATTTGTTTAGTTTTGGACTTTTACCAAATTCTTGAATAAAATATGCATGGAAATGCTTAAAAGAAGTCTAAAACTATAAAAGCAAAAATACATTATAAAAATGTTAAAAAAAAGAAAAGAAATGATATAGTGAGACATCTAGATATGGGTTCTGGTTTAGGTTCTATCTACATTATGTTTAGGGTGGGGTTCTTTAAAGCTTGAGGGTTGTGTATTTGGTTTTAGAATGTAAGGTTCTTGTTGGTTCTGATTTCACATGCCCGGTTTTGCCCACTTCTACTATGTATATTTTACTTCTTTATAGTGAGTGTGACAGAACCTATCCCTGGTTTAGAAAGGCAGCACCCATAAAGCCGGTCTGTAGCTGATGAGTCCAGCAGGGAGCTGGTTAATTTTAACAAGAGTCAATCATCGAGTCTCCACCTGGCTCATGAACCAGGTTTCAAAGTGTTAGAATTTAGTAAACCGATCTTCAATAAACATAACCAAATGCAGAATATAGCAAAAAAATGAAAGTGACATCCTGTCAATGGTAACGAGGCTCTGGCATGACATTTTGGCGTCCGGTCCGAACCTTCTTCATCAGATGCTAGCTCCTCATTACCATTGGTAGGATGTCACTGTCATTTTCTTGTTATACTTTGCTTGTTGCACCTTCTTGAAGTGCTGTAGTTCGGTCTAGGAAATTTGGTCGAGACCAAGTCACGGCCGGTGTTTAACCACCACGCACCTCACTGCCGGCCATTTCGCCACCAAGGTAAGCCCCTAACCTTACCCCTTACACTATAAACTCCTAAACGTAAGTCCTAATCCTAACGCTATCCCCTGCCCTAAAAACCTTAACCACTTACCCTAATTCCCTACGCTAAAAAAAACTAACCCCTTACCCTAAAACCCCTATCCTTAACACTCTACCCTCACCACTAAAACCCCCTTAAGTTAACTTACCTTACTTGCGAAATGGCCAGCGGTCAAGTGTCCAGCGGCGGAGCGGCTGCGGTGAAGGGTCCCTCTGTGGCCAAATGTCCCATTCCGTTGTAGTTTGTCTATTTAGGAGGTACTTTAGATACTAGCACCTCCATTATAGTATTAAAAGTTTTATTTCGTGTTCCCCTCTCTACATTGTTTGGTGTCCTTAATAAGAGCTAAATGCCATTGCCCTGGGCAGCAGACACAAGCATTCACTTTAATGCTGGTTACCAGCTTTAACCCCAAAGGGCTGATGTTGACCTATTGCCCAAGTATCTTTCTATGCTTTTAAACTATGAGCATTATGTACTGCAGCCTCTAGAATACACAAAACCAATATAAAACCAAATCACGCTCTAATTGAAACAGAGTAAAGGTTTTCCGCTTCACGACGATGCAAGAGGTTAAAACTATATCATCATTGGTGTTGTAGTCTAGAATGCTTGATCAGTCTTTGTCCTAAAGGGTTAGAATAGAATCGGTTGGACAAGATGCAAATCCTTCGCCTAAAGCGAGTGAGACTAATATGAATGACATATTACCAGGGATAAGATGCTAATGCTGTCACAGTGTGTAAGTGAAAGAAGGCAGATTCTGTTTCCGAAATGAGGCTTTACAGATGCTTGCTGTAGGTATCAAGAGACAGAGTTTCAGTGCGGAAATGCTTTGCTGCTTCCAACAAATTAGAGGAAATTACGATTTTAAAATGGTGGTAATATTTGTAGCGGTATACTGATCCGGCTCTAAAGGAGGTCACATCAGATTACCTATGCACATTGGCATTTCTCATTGTCTCAGGCCTTTGCTGGGTGCTGGGCACGGGTGAAGAGATAGGAGAAAAGAGGGAGCCAGGAATTTATTATTTTATTAAACAAAAAGGTGCTTTATTTACAGGACAGAACTTGTGGCAAACAATAGTATTCTAGACTTTCTCCCCTGGTAGTTCTCACTCCTATCCAGGGTAGGTACATAACTTGAGGGCTCAGCGTAAAGGATATAGTGGGGACCACTTGAAGGGAGGCAATGATGCGATAATACCAGCTGGCTGGGTGGGTTCTATATGAATATGTGCGGTAATATTGGCAACCCGGTGAGTACGAAGGCGGTCCCCGTTAATCTAACAGGAGCTATCCTAAAGGGCACATCATGAAATGAAAAACAAGAAAAGCTGACGGTACACATTTTAATACACACAAACCCATTTACAGGACTCACAGTGAGGACCCCACTTAGAACTCGGAAGAACCTGCTTCTAGAACATAAAAGGCAGATATGTATACATTGTCATCATATATTACATGATGGGGAGAGAGGGGGAGTAACCTGAGTGAGCCCACACTGTTAACCCCTTACAGTAACAATAGTCCCCAAAGAGGGGGCTATACGTATTATAACATATATAAAGCACACAAGGTACACAAATCAAGAACAAATTAATGCAGACCGATATAATAGGTTTTGAAGGCCCTGCTCATAACAACTTAAGATCTAGAGGGAAAAAGGGGCACAGTTGAAAACAAAGGTATAATTGGCTGCTCCTTGTGAGCCCGAGTATGCTTCAGGGTGGGGTTTGGATGCATCAGATATGCTTCCTTAAAGAGGGGAGTTTTCAGGGGGCCTTTTAAAATTCCGAAGACGGGCTGAGTCTGATGTTGCATGGTAGGAAATTCCAGAGCTAGGGTGCAGCACAGGGGAAATCTTGTAGGCGGCGGTGTGAAGCGAACTTATGAGTGAGGGGGTAGAAGCGTAGGTTATGGGCAGAATAGAGGCGGCGTTTAGGGGATTATTTTGTTTTGGATAGTAAATAAAAATATCACTTGTGAGCACATTCACCTGTCTCAGACAGGTCTGCAGCCCTGCTTTTCACCATTATCTCTTTGCATGCAATGCTTCCACTGCAGCCAGGGATTCTGGGTAATGACATGCAAATGAGCACACTGTCACCTTTTGCTTCTTATCCATTTTACCATGGAAACCCCCTAAAAGCGTATGGCTGCCGAATTACACAGCTTTTCAGCACAGCCTGGGTTAAAGAAGTATTGGACACTGGAAGTTCAACTTCAGGTAGCTGGGAGATATCCAGGAAGAGATAGCAGAGACAGTTGGTCACATGACATGAAATTGAAGGGGAGGAGAGGTAGATTTAGGTAGATGTGGGCGAACCAGTCCAAATCTGTTTCCCGGAATTCCGTGGATTGTTTATACCAAATCCGTCCCACCCACCAAAATTAGTCCACCAAGAGTAGAGGCATAGAGTGGAAAGTGCAGAGGGCCCAGGACACAGCCTTGTTGGACCCTTACATAAAGTTGGAGTGGAGAGAAGGAGACACCAGAGATAAAAACCCTGAAGGAGCAGTTGCATAGGTAGGACGTGATCCAATACAGTGGTAAGTGTGCTGGTGGGAGGGTGATCAGTCGCATGATTGACGTCTGTGGAAGAATTCATTTATGAAGAATATTTTGTTCTAAATAAAGATTGTAATTAGTAACGTAATTACTCTTTATTTGCTACAAAGACCTGTAAATAGGCAGAATAAAACAAGTTCTCTATATTTAGAAATAAACGTTGCTTTAGTAGGAACAACAACATATTGTGAGGAGGGGACTAATTAATACAGAGTTGATCCAAATAGAATCAAAAGAATCCTCTGTTGCTACACTCTATGCATATGGGCAAAAGAATATTGGACAGCAATGGTTCACCAGGTAGTTTGTCTGCAAATGGCCATCAAAGTGACCAGTGGGATCAGAAGTGTTAAAAACAAAAATAATAAATATTGATTACAATTAATTTATAAGTACAATACGTGTAAGCAAAAAACAATAGATAATAATAAAGGTAATAAAGGTTAAAAAGTCCCCGTAGAGGGGTAAGTAGATAGGGGTATTAATGTCTATCTGAACATCTCATAGAAACATAGATGTGTAAGATAGTCCCCATTAAATCTACTGCAACATACTGTATGGTATAAGATAGTGAGCAAAGAAAATAGGGGCACACAGAGGGTATTAATCCCCTAGAATGACAGCACCCTTACTAGTGGTTAAGTACACTGCTGGTGCCTGATAAATGATATAGCAGATAAAGAGTTAATACTCAATGAAGTCAAATGCCAATCATAATATTAGATATAGTCACCGATGGCTTAGTTCTTGTACACAAACTATGACTAGTCTCTCATACATTAACTGAGAAGTTACACACCTAAATGAATAAAAGGGTTACATAGACACAACTGGTAGTGTTTGTAGATAAATATGTTTACAGTTATGGTGCCCAATAGTCGTGAGAGAGTCACCAGGTATTTTAATCTGCTATTAGTATCTGTCTATACAATATATGTCAGTTCATAGTGCATGGGTATGGGATTAACCCTAACATTGCCTCGAACAGTAATATTGCAATAAATCACCAGAAGATGACCTAATTTAAAGGGATAAAAAGCATAACAAATGATTAAGCAAAGTCATTTTTAAGAATATGTTTTTTTGTTAAACTGAAATGCATAGCCAAAGGATCCACATCTTTACGTGTGATCTTATATTAGTAAGTGCACTTATTTATTTGATTGATACAGATACCGTGTATAAGAAATATGTAGGGATGTTTATTAAACACAATATTTATTCCAATCTTTGTGCAAAAGGCCAGCCTGGTCTTCCTATTAGCCAGTGAATGCTCTCTGAATTTGTAAAGAGAGATTGCAGTGTCTGAATTCTACATTTGAATTGAATATTCTTTTGTGCTGGATAGATAGCAATTTCAGCTTGCTTTCCCCTTTATTTCTCTGCCAGATGTTGGTGCTTTCTTTCCTCTGTGAATTTTACAGACAAGCTTTTCTCACTATATTATTTGCAAAATAACTGAATAAATGTACAATGGATTCAGAGCTTGCCAAATTCTGCATGGTTTCTAGAACAATTAGTTAGACAGGAACCGCGTGCCTTTTTAGAATATGTATGAATGTAAATATACAGTACATCGCATTTGTCATAAGTATTGAAGCCTTTTAATGGAGTTCTTCATACAGTACATTGTCGTGGGTACAGAGCTCTTGAAATGTCACAGATATCTTCTGCACATGTATTTAGCAGAACAGTGGAAAGGAAGCATGCACATCCAAGGAGTTGGAAAGATCAGATGATAACTCAAAAGGGGGTCTTAGATAGATGTTGAGAATTAGCCTAAATAAAAGTGTCCTTATGAATATTCTACGCCCAATTAGAAATCATATATATCCCATTTAAGCAAGTCAACAGTGTACTGGAAATATTATTTCGTGGAATATTTCACCTTTAAATGTTACATACTTGATCACTTCAAAAAAAAACGATTAAGCAGGCCTCCTGCTGTCACCCCATTGCTGCAGCATTTAGCCGTTTTCAAAATCAATATACTTTATTGAAGAAAATAGAGTGTATCAAAGGAACATTTTATCATCATTTGAAATCTCTGCATTAAAAAAAAAATGTTTGAGAAGTTGAAGTAGAAAATAAGTAAAGAAAATAAAAATTAAAAAAAAATAACACCTCGAGCCAAAAAGGACATTAGGGGAGATGTCTCAACGTAGGGAAAATGCACATAGAATTTTCTTGAGGCGCAATGCTCCATTCTCTGCCTGTGTTTGCGTCAAATGTAAGTATTTCCTACACGGGATGCAAATTGTTGACCAGAAGAGTTCATGCCACCTCCGACCTGGCAGATTTTTGGCCGCGAATACAAGATACAAAGGTGGCGCATGGAGACGCAGAGTTTACTAGATCTCATTACAATCTGTGCATCATGTAACTAAATCCTCCTATTAACACTCCCCAAATCTCAACCTGATGCACATGGTGCAAAACCTGGAGCAACGACCTTGATATATTGACCTAAAGAAACACAAGTTGAAAATGACGCAATTTGCTTAAAACTTGCTCCATTTCTGCCTTGGTGCAACATCCCCAATAGGCCTTTCTGTACTCAGATACTTGTTACTTCTAATGTAACTACTATAATTTGTATCGTAATGTAAGAAATAAGAATAGCCAATTGACTAAATGCACACATTCTGCATCTTTGTTTGCCTTCTTCATCAGACTTCATGAGTCTTATGTTATTTTCCTATATTTTATGCTGCGAAGGCAAAATGCAATTCGTTCAACTTTAACAGTGTTCTTCTATATGTGGATTTTCCAAAGCTGCAGTGAGCTGTCATATTTCCATAAAACATAATCACAGTTATAAACTATTGGCAAAATGGTTAAGTGCTGTATTTTTCTATAATTCTGTATTTCCATTAAGGATCCTATTTCTTTCCAGGTCCCTAACATCTCATGGCATTTTATGTCAATCTTCCTTCTAGACAGCAAGGACCAAATTATGTCTAATGCATGCAGAGAGGTAGGTTGATATTTCACCTCGTAAAATATGCAGTGCATCGGAAATTAAACCCTGGTGGAGGAAATTCACAAGGACGATCCAGTTACAAAGCAAAAAAAAGAAAATTGAACTTTTTATGTCATTATGAAACGGAAAAAAATGACGATGTAGTAAAAGGTCAAATCTGTCATATTTCTATGCATTTGCAAATAACAGATGTAGATTTAAGCGGTGGCTTTCATTTGCAGTATAGCATGTGTCATTTAGTCAACCCAGTTTGTGTAGATTACAATGCAATATCATGTTTTGATCCTAAAGTAAATATTCATGAACTGACACATTTCAGTTTAACCCTGATTCATACATATTTAACAGTTTGGGACGAGGATGACACAGCTGGTCAAATTCCCTTCAACAAAATTGTGAATAATTGTAAATTTGTCAATTAACCACAGTGGCCAGTGCCAGATCTATTGTGATACAATACAGAAGACGTCAAAGAAAAGACCTACACGGCTTTATGATTTTAGCTTTTCCATGGTTGTAAAATCTAATATCCATGGACCTTTAAAATGTAAATGTGCAGACCGTGCAGCCATGGTGATGAGGTTAATGTCAAAAGGCTAAGAAATTGAATGACCAGCTTCAGCATATGTTGAATTACCACTAAAGATGTCTGACCAATGGGTGAATTAGATAAAGCAATGGTGGCAAACTCCAGACCTCAAGGGCCACCAACGAGTCAGGTTTTAAGGATATCCCTGCTTCAGCACAGGTGGCTAAATCAGTGGCTCAGTCGTATGCTAAAGCAGGGATATCCTTAAAACCTGACCTGTTGGTGGCCCTTGAAGACTGGAGTTGGCCACTCTTGAGGTAGACTGAACTAGAACTGTCAACTTTGAAGTATTGACACTGATGGAATGAAGAGACCTGTATTGCTTCTGCTTTATCAGGACATCACCAACAACATGAATTATTTTATGCCCTGTGTTAATCCAACTGGATCAATGGCAGTGTATAAGTTATAACTAATGCTAATATTATTTGGGCCCTTTTGTAATTCAATAATTCAACATATATAGGTTGTAACACATCTTACTGAATCACAATTTTTCATAGCTGTTTTTGGGCATGATCTTTTGTGACCACCATGGGTATAGCCAGAACTCTGAATGAGAGGATTTTGGTTTGATGGCTGGGGACCAGCGCCATGTGTCGCGAGGGAAGGAACTAGGGGTGACTTGGCATTGTCCCAATACAGTGCAGTTATATTGCGTGTTCGTGTATAGTGCAGTCAGATTATACTCAGTGTCAATGCATACACATCACTGAGTATAACCTGACCACACTAAGGCTAAGGTCCCGTTGCACGCGTCCGCACGGCTGGCTTGCTTGCCGGCGGCGCGTGCAACTCGCTGTACCGCGATCTGCGGTCTACAGGATGCTTTTCTCGGAGCGGGGGGGCGTGGCCAAATGGGTCGGGGGGGGCGCAGCCATGACGTGAGGGGCCGGAGCGGGAGGTGGGAGGATTGACTGGGAGGGGGGGCGTGGCTTGAGCGGAGGGACCCGCTACTCTTCCCCCCCCTCCCTCCACGGGCTGCCACGGGCTGCAGGTAAGTAAAAAAAACACACACACGCAGGCAGGCACTCATACATACATACATACACACACACACACACACACACACACACACACACACACACACACACACACACACACACAGGCACGCACTCATACACACACACACACACAGACAGAGACAGGCACGCACACAGACAGGCACACACATACACACACTCATACACACACACACACACAGACAGGCACTCAGGCACACACATACACACACACACAGGCACTCAGGCACACACATATACAGACAGGCACTCACCTGCTTTCACTCCACACTCCTCCCCGCTCCCCGAAGCCTCTCCTCCTCCCGCAGCCTCCCCTCCCCATTGGCTCACAGCCACACCACGTGACGCGTCGAAGCTAGGAAACACCATTCTGTGGTGTCTCCTAGCGGCTGACGCGCCACAGTGTGTGATCAGCTGTGTAGCCAGTGGGGACCGGGACCGACTCGCGAGGATTCCCCTGCTGGTGGGGAACTCGCTACATTGCCGCCCGCGCCAACGAGCGCAGCGTGTCCCAGGCCTAAGGCTGCGTCTATACTTACTCAGACGGAGTACTTACTCGCTGCGCGATCACATCTATTGCTCTTTGAGGATGCCTATAGATGGCGCCAGCGCGCACATCAGACGGAGCTCACAACGGCGCGAAATTCAAGAAGACAGAGAAGTGATTTTTTGCGAGATGGCATCGGATGTGAGGTAGGAAAGTGACGTCCCCGCCGGAACGTCATTGACACGCCTCCAAATTTTCATTGCCACGCCCCCAAATCACGCCGCTGCATACCCTGCAAAGCCATGAAAAAGCTCAGGCTTTAGCAAGAGTATTGCAGCGTGTGCGCCTCCCCTCCGCTACGTCTGCCTGAGTATAGACGTAGCCTTAGTCTGACACAGAGTACAAGTCGGATTGAGGGGCTAACACATGAGTGAGAGCATGACAGGGCGGTGACCAAGTGGGGCAGTGGGTGACCAATACCCTACTTTCTCCTCCGTGCTTGATCACCGCCGTCACTGCTGCGTCCTTCCTGCTTCTATACAGGTCCGTGCAGTGCAGGAGTATAAAGCTCTGTCCTGGCCAGCGTATCATTTAGCTGCATTTGGGGTTTTGGAGCGGGCCCTACCCTGGCTACGCCTATGGCGACCACTGAAGTCTGTTCTATAAATTAACAGCAACAATAAACGCGAGATACTGTAGGTTGACTTGTGAGGACAGACAGCCATACAGGGAAGCACACAGGCTGCATTTAGAAGGTGCTACATTGAGTTCTGAAAGCTCTCCTAATTAATGTTGCCTCCAAACAAATAAGCTGAATCCATATCAGATCTGGATGTCTGTTTGATAAAATGACATTACACAAGCACTGACCGCAAACTCATGTTTCGTTATAAGGTTTAGATATTTTTAACAAGGACGTAAAGAAAAAAACCTTCTCTGGTTCCATGAAAGACACACATTTTATGTCTAGGTTACAGTGTGCAAGAACCTAACATTGTACATTAAAATGTTACAAGGACATAATCCTTCTTGAAGACATTCCCAAATAAAGTACACGAGAGTAGCAATAATGGCTTTCCCTGCAGCCACTCATGTTCCCGTCTTAATTTCTGACTAGTGAATGACAATCTGCATTAAAACCCCATGTTTTTCTGGCTGAAAGCTAAGTTTTAATCAATTTCTATATTTCTTTGCAACCCGCAGCTACTGAGTTGTAAATCAATCTATTCCTCTGCTATTATATAAAGCGCATTCTTGCAATCCATACAAACAGACCCATTCCCTTTTGCTTTCTTATTACTTTAGTCATTGTACACAAAGGATGATATCAGAGTGTTGGCGTTCCCCCTTTGTGTCGGCATTGACTAGCTGTCTCGCTTTTTCCTTGCACATATTTTCAAAGGTTTTCCAATTTCATGCTTTCAATGTGATGGAATCTAATTTGCAAATATATAGTGCCTGTTAGATAAAAATCTGATTTTTCAGATATCTAATTTTTCTGCGCAAATTATTATTATTTTTTTAACCATTTTACTATTGTGTTAGCTGCCAATACAATGCAGAACAGAATAACGAGTTTACCCATAAGTTCCCAAAGGTAACATTTAAATTTGGTGCATCTTGTACTTTATTACAACTCCATATTGTTCCCTAAAGTACTATGTACATGATTTCCCTGTATACTTTATGTGTTTAAGGGTAAAGCATTGTTTAGCTGTTAAGTGTCTAAAGTAGTCACCACATGAAGTTGAAACCTGCAAATTTTCCTCCAAATTTGCAAACCATGCAACATTTTATTTATTTTGTCTTTGCAAAAAAATCGAATTGTTTTCAAACTTCGCAAGTAGTTTGACAAGTGAAAGTCTGCACAGCCTAAAATATGGGTTTTGCATGAGAAACGAGAGAAATAGACCATATTTCTTGGTAGATTCTTCAAGGAAAATTCAAACTATTTTTCTAAAAATCCAATCAAAAGGGTCAACATTTTGCTGTGATTTTGTCAATTTCATCCGAACTTTGGGTAAAAGGTTTTAGCAAACTCTTTGCGAATGGTCAAACGTTTTTTGAAAGTTTGAGCATGATTTTGGCGAAGCCAATTTAGATGAGTGTGCACATCATTAATAGGAATTAGGTAGTCACAACCCTACACAAGTCCCAAGCCTTTCCTGGTCCAGCAACAACCTGCCAAGGATGCAGAAGGAAAGTGGTGTCCCTCCTCTGCCCTCTAACCTCCTAGAACATGATATGTCGTAAAATTGATGCAAATAGCGTAATTTACATCTTGTTTCTGTTAGATACGATGACCCTTATTCTATAAACTGTTATGGCACAGGGAAAGTCACGTTCAAGTCTCCTTGCGTTAGGGCCAGATAGGCGCTATCGCAGTTTACAGAATATGGGACAATGTCCCTTATTCAATGAGCTGTGAAGCCATTTTCCCCATACTGTACAATGTTGCGTTTGCGTACATCGCTTGTTACTGTCCAGGAGACAGACCCACCAGGCAGAGGTAGAGAGTATAAACCGACTCGTACCTGGAATCTAGATCATGAATGAGTAAGAAACGTGGGGTTTGGTTCTGGGGTCAAGGTGCAGCGGCTGGGTTGAGGTCACAGTTCTGAGGTCAGGGCAGAAGAAGGGCAGGATGGTCACGGTCACTGTTCTGGGGTCAGGACTGGGAGAGGTAGAGGAAACCAAAGGCAGCCTAAACAGCTCACAGGGATTCTGACAGGAACAAGGTATAGGACCTTGATGAGATGTGAGATGACAGGTGTGAGCAATTTCCATCTCAATCTGAGGTTGACTTCCTGTTTTGGAAGTGAGGGCAAGATGGCCAAGGTTGCTTCAGTGTGGGTGAGGTCACTTCCCTATTGACAGCCATCTTGGTAGAAGCAAATAGAAAACAACCTCAAATCTCGGCCAGGATATTAGAGGCAGCGAAGTCAGGATGAATCCATGTTTGAAGTCCTCACATAGAAGAGTTCAGCTTGATTCAAATGAATTGGTTTAACCTATTTTTCGGCGTAACACCCTTTCCTTACCCCTAAGGGTAACAGCAGATAATAGTGTTACGGTGCTACCTGTTAGGCTTCTAGAAGGCCTAAGCCCCTGCTCCTGTGGAGGCCGGTGCAGCGCTTCAGCCCGTGAGGATCCCAGCATAGGCAGAATTGCTCCTCACGGAAACATGGGATACCTATACGGTAACCCCAAATAATCACAACCCGAACAATGTATGTGCAACAACTCTTTACTGTGGTCCCACAGTATTCCCAATAACAACAACACAGACATAGTAATAGTCAAGAAGGTAACAACAATAACAGTAATTGTCTCCCCCACAGTACTGATGGTGCCCTGGGCACCTAGAACCCAGTGTCCTGCAGAACAACCCCTTCCCAAGAGTACATATGAGGGCAGCGCTACCCTCCCCTTGTCAGTGTTGGTGCACTTCTGCCTTCCTGGTTACTAGCCTGTAACCAGGAGATGCTTCCAGCATAAAGGTGACAGTAGGGTCCCACGCTGCAGAGTCTCCGACAATAGCCCTTCACAACTCACGTCCGGCATGCCACACGGTGATATCTCCCGCTGGGGAAAATCCTTCTTCAGCTCAGGTCCTTCTCCGCCGATGCCTCTCACTACCGGGGAATCCCTATGCTGTGGCCAGGCCCTACAAACTCAGCTGAGGTGAAGGGCCTGCCTGGAGCCTAGGGGGAATATGTCGGGCCTAGTTCATGAGCTTGATTAGCTCCCTGGACACTACCTCTGCCTTTGCAGGCTCCATCAGGACTGAGCATGCCGCCTCCACTCTGCGGAGGAAATCCTAAACAGCCAGGACATCACATCCTCTTCCGTCAGTGTCAACCACAAGATGTCCATCGCCTTACACATAGTCCATGATACGTGGTTGCGCCATCCATAAAATGGCCGACGCAACTAACCTGACCACTACCAGGGAGGAGGTAAGGGGGGAGTACCCTGCTACATCTGCATAGAGAAGACATCTTCATAGCATATTGAATAGAGCCCAAGTTATCTAGGCACCTTGCTCCAACTTGATTGGTGTGCATTGTGGTTTAGGAATTCTCATAAATTGGAGGAAATAGAGAAGAAATTGATAGTTATTTCTGAATAATTATATCACCTCTTACTGGTGAGAAACATACATGCCAGTTCTGTGTCATCATAAACATGTTACATTTAACACATTTTAAATGCCAAATTTGGCAAAGAGTGGCACTCCAGTACTCACAAGTTTATTTTGGAGGTATATACACTTGGTGCTCAGCCTCAGTTGATCATGGCGTCCCAAAGCTGGAACCAGACTGTATTTTGCAAAACAAGAAGTCGAACGAGGAACTCAGGAAAAACTCTAGTAAAATCAGCATACTCTGTGATCATTATAAAAACACTCAGAGCAGGTGCATCCAAATTGTAACGTTTCAGTGCACTGAGCCCTTTCATCAGACCTGTGCACCCATTACCTTACATTTCCCATAGACACAAAACAGTCAGTCTAGGAACTGATCAGGACTATTAGAGAGGAAAGGTAGATTGACACACATTTCACATCCATCAGTCCCAAAACAGTAACTCGGTATACTTCTGTGATGGTATAATATATCAGATAGCGGAATTAAAATCACTTTCTCACTTGTGTTTGATTTCATGGAGAGAAAATATAATATTTAACTACAGCTGAAACTGCATCTTTTTGACCTTTTATTTATTTTACTTCCAGCTCCATTGCAAAACGTATTGCAATTTGAACAGGGTTATATTGACAGAAGTTGCCTTCTCCCCAACCCCCAACCCCCCGACCCCGGCAAACACTCCGTCACTCCTCAATGCTGATGTATTGAGTCAGTGTGGAATGACAAGGTCATGCTGATTCCTGTCCCCAGGGCACTGCAAAAGCCACAGTCATCTGCTATGGCCATTGGCATTCTATTAGCAATGTACTGATTTATTTCCAAATATGCTGCCAGAGCAAACATCTGTACCCTCATCTCAATAACCCACAACAATAACAAGCTGTTTATGCGCAAGAGTAAAGGAAGTTTATGGGATGGGTAGAGTTGCGGGTACAGTATGTTTGTACATCTCGTAGGCCCCAAAATTATGCCAAAATAAATAATTACATTAGTACATCAAATGCATCGATATTCTGTAATATTTACTAGATCAATTGAACCGGTAACATTAGACTTTGTAACCTTTTACAATAGTGCAAACCATCCTCCTAATTAGAAACAGGCAATTTTTGGGAGGCGGGTTTGGACCCACCTCGGAGGGGCCGGTTCCTTTAGTCCGTGGATCAGTCTCATAAAAGGGCAATCCACCTTTTTGGTTTATTTTTATTTTTATCACTGACAATACACATGGCAGGTTAATATCCCGTGGTCGTATTGCTCAAAATCCGCGCTCAGATTAAAGCCGAGGGAGGTGTGCGTTGGATCTCGCTCTTCCTCTCTGTGGAATAATCCGTGTGTGTGGATTTTTAACAGTCTGGCAACGGATTGTGGCAATCCGTGGATCGGATTCTTAAAAATCCGTCCAGATTGTATCCAACGCCGGTTTTGGATTAATCCATATGGATTGAGACTGGAACAATCCGGATCAACGGATTTGACACCGCGGAATGGATTTTGAATGGAAAGCCCAGGAAATGGATCCAGTTCTGCCCATCCCTACTGATAATGTCATTACCTTACGTTATTTTTCTGTAATAAAATGAAGATTAAAGGAGAGCAGCCAGTAATAACAAACGTATGGTTTTGGTATCTATCACCTCTTGCAACATCATTTATTTCTCTTGAATCCCCATTATCCCGTAACCCACAATCAGCTGGTTAAACAAATGCTACAGCAACATCCCAGTGTCTTCAATCGTCACCCCTAACATCTCTCTTTCATTTTATACGTCCTCACGGAGTACACCTGCCACCTCTATTTTTCATTTTAAATGTGTTCCCTACCCTTCCCAATATTTCCCTTATGCTTCTTATCCACTCCATAATCCAACATAGCCATGTATTCGGCCTGTACATGACCATGCCTAAAACCAACTCTTATCCCTTTATTACTTCTTCATGCATTATACCACAATACTCCTCAGTCCTCTGGGACTCTTCTCACAGTGGCATTAACTTTGCAGCCAGCCTTATACAAATAATTAAGCTACAAATAACTGCCTTGTGAGTGCAGATAAATCTTAAAATCCCATTTCTCAAAAGTTATTAGGCTGCAGAAGTCAATGACTTAAAAAATTGAGTTGACATTGACTTTTTGTAAAAGTAAACGCATAATATGGTACCATTGTCAATAATAAGATAACATTATCTCTCCATTGAGTCTAAATAAGAAATAGTCACTTTTCACCAGCAACAAAGGAAAGGGTTCTTTACAGTAAGGGCAGTTAAATTGTGGAATTCATTACCCATGGAGACTGTGATGGCAGATTCAATAGATATCTTCAAAGGTTGGACATCTTTTTAGAAAGGAAAGGTGTATTTAGGGATATACCAACAAGTAAACATGGGAAGGATGTTGATCCAGGGAGAAATCTGATTGGTATTATTTGGAGTCAGGAAGGAATTTAATTTTCAATTTATGAGACAGCATTGATGTGTCACTGGGTTTTTTTGTTTGCCTTCCTCTGGATCAATATACTATCAATACAAATATAGGATAAAAGTTTTTTTCAACCACATCTGCTATGTAACTGTAACTTTTCCCTTTCTTTCTATGGCTACAGAGTTTTATTTGTTCTGTTTTAGAACTAAAGTTTTATATTTGCCTAAAACATTGGTTACTGCATCCCTTCTGATACATCTAATGTGTCACCAATAAATATAACACAAAGAAAACAAAAAAAAATGGCTCCCTCTTAAATCCAGCACAGGACTGATTTTTCAATGCTAGTTTTGTGTGGCTACAGTATGTACATCCAGCATGTTTAAGCTACTTTTTAAATCGGGTGTTTCATAGCACTTTGCTCCACCACCAATGTGGTTATATAAGATATGGTAATTTCCAGCAATTTTATTGCTTATCCTTAACATATTCTCGGTTGATATTACCAATAATGTCATTCATCGTTGAGGCGACATACACTACCCTTTCACGGACCATTCTACATCTGAATCCATTTGCCGCAAAGCCTGGGATTTACTAGTGGGAACTGATTATTTAAATACAGAGGAAGTACCTTTTACATTTGAAAATCTCTTGTGACATCTTGAACTGCTAGTGGCTTTCACAGGTTTTCTTTTAGAATCTGCTTCAATGGTTTTAATATTCCTGGATGTGTTTCCCTTTGGCTCTGTTTATGAATGTAATATGCTCCAACATAAAGCACATTTTTATAGTATAATGTACATCTTTGCATTATATCCTAAATTAACTGGATAGTGTTCTACATCAAGGCAATTATGGAATGTAAGGGTCATATTTATCTCTGTTATATTTGCTAATACAAAATATAATAAGCCATTTCCAAACCTGCTGATGCACCACAATATTGTTCTAAATTATTTAATGACTTCATCATATTTTGAATCTCTGTTGAAAGAGCTTAAAAAAAACATACTGTGTCTAGTCATCTCAGCAGTATCAGTTGCATTAGCTTGTGCTATACTTGTATATTATAAAGTATTAAAAAAAATGGCAAAAAAAACCCATCAGATTTAGTTTTTTTTTTAAAAAGTGCTGATATTTTCATTGACATTTTGCATGATTAAAACGTTCCCTATTCACTCTCTCCAATGTGTAAAGCTGCAATTTACTTCACGAAAGTTCACTGGAAATAAATGGTGAGCTTGGAGTCACTCAACTTTTCCCCCCAACGTGAATATTCCAAGTTTGCCACATTCATAATCATACGGTAACTGTACAGATGCAGCAACGAGTATCCGAACACTTGCCTTTGTAAATCTGGGGCAATCTCCCAGTAATGCTGCGACATGTCTGTGACATTTCTGCAGATGAACAAAGGAACATAGGGCACAACGGGTTTAGCAAATCAAACTCATTTATTGAGCCAATACTATGAGTTTGATTTGCTAAACCCGTTGTGCGCTATGTTCCTTTGTTCATCTGTTCAGGACTGATTGCAGTCTTTCGTGCAAACACTGGAGCACCGGTAACTGTATCATTATTTTTCTTTTTGAGGTGTGCAGCATTTCTCTTATATTGTCTGGACTGTGACATTTCTGCAGACAGACTAATGGCCCATCGGATTAACACAGCGGGGGTCCCTGGCAGTCTCATTCCGTTTGGATGGGACTTCTGTCTGCAGAAATGTCACAGAAATGTTGCAGCATTTCTGGCCGATTGCCCCACATTTTCCCAGGCAAGTGTTCGGATACCCGTGGCTGCATCAGTAGGTTTCGTCCATCTGTCCAAGGTGTCCTGTGATTGGCTACTTCTTCAACTGTACTTCCTAAGACAAGGTGTAAGGCTGGGGACATGGTGCCGCAGAACCTGCGGATGCTTCCGCACGCTGAGCGATCAGATTGCCTTAAGGCAGCGATCGCATCCATCTGGCATGCGGGCGCGAGCGGGAGGGGGCACGCGTTGTTCAAGAAATCAGTTGAAACTGATATCTTGGTGTGACAGGCCGGTCACGTGAGCGGTTCACAACCCTCCCCCCCCCCCACCAGCCCGTCCACCATGGCCAGGGAAAGCACCTGCTTCCCGCGGGTCACTTCCCAGCCTCTGCATGCCTGCGCGCGGCTGAAGGTGCCATGGCCCCAGCCTAAGATAGTTGGTTCAGAAACTAGCCACATACAGACAAGGGAGCCTCTGCTCAACTTCTATGGTAACTACATTTTGATTAAAGTTTATTTTAAGTTATATTTCTGCCAAGTGGGTACAAAGGACAGGTATCTCAATGTAGCTAGCGTTCCTGTTAATATACGTGGTGCCACCTGCAACATGAATTTAGCCGAACTAAAAGCAACAGTTTCACTGGATTGCTTTTGTGTTTCTATTGAAATTGGTACCAGTCATTTCAAGCCAGTCCTGTTCTCTGGAGGTCTGTACTCCGCAATGAAAAATGGCATGAAGTAGAGACAAAAAAAAGGGGTTCAAAAGGGTTTTAAAGAAATACAGTTTTATAAATAAATTAGTCATGCACCAAAGATTGCTGTTGGAATATTCATAAATATATAAAACTGTGAACCCCGCTAAATAGAAATAGCATTTCTTAATGGACAAGGCCGGCAACACACATTAAATTCCTTGTAATTATACTGAGCAAGCATTTGGCATCAAGAGCTATTTTGAATGAACACATCGTTTTAAATAAACCTTCGCATCTGTTCTGTATTCCAATTGCTAATGCAGAAGAGCATAATTCACAATAGCAGCATAAATAAGTCAAATGTAAGTAGTTTAAAACATGCATTGCTTCTTGGTAAAGTGAGGAACACATCTGTTACATTTTGCACATTCTCAAATGGCAAATTAAAGGCACTTTTTTTTTCTCCTAATACGTGCAAAAAGCTCATGAAACAGAGTACTACCGGTAATTACCAGTTTTTCAACAGAATAATTAGAAGGACAGATTTAGCAGGACGCTTCTTAGGTGTGGGAATTTATTAAAATCAATCTTTTAGCACAAAACAAAATATAAAGTACCTGAAAATAACAATATTCGTATTCCAATTTGTATCAAATCCCATGCACGGAATGTCTAGCACTTACATGGCCATACTCAATACTGTATGCTGTGCAAGAGGGGTTTTGTTCCCAAGATGTTTGGTCACAATTACTTTATACCAGGGGTGGCCAACTCCAGTCCTCAAGGGCTACCAGCAGGTCAAGTTTTCAGGATATCCTTGCTTCAGCAGAGGTGGCTCAGTCGAAAACCCGGCCTGTTGGTAGCCCTTGAGGACTTGAGTTGGCTACCCCTGCTTTATACCATCCAAATACTGATTAAGCAGGCTGTGAAATGTGGCAGACACCCCCTTCATCTCAGATGGTATAACTTTAAATTTATAGAGGCAAATTGAATAATAAATAATTGACAATTGTTGGATGCCAATAGAACCTGACAATGTATTTAGCTTTGACACATGACTCTTTGATATTAAGACTGCTGGTCACGCAGTTTTCAAGTCCAAGGTACTAGGCCGAAATCAGACACCTATACTGAGAAATTTATGCAAAACAAATTAATGCTCTGTTTGTTTCAATATTAAACTCTTGGGGTATCCTACACTCCCAATTCAAACATCTCTGGTCTACTGTTTTCTGTCTTAATAAATTGAATTAGAGACCCTGTAATAGTCTTACTCAGACTGTTCTTCTGATAATAACCTTGATTCCCAGCTAGCTTACATTGTGATTTGTCAGTGAAGAGATCTGCATAAGTTTCTACCTGCAGTTTGTCCCTACTGTGAACTGTTCAAAAACTTCCTGAAAGAAAATGAGTAATGGGTCTAGTAAATAACTTCCATTTTGTGAACTGTACACAATCGGCACAGATTTGGCATTTTTAAAATGGTGGACAAATCCAAGACGCTGATTGGCTGATTCATTAAACATTCATCCAATCTTGACAGCGGGTTTATAAAATGGAGCTGCTGGTAGGGTTAGCTTCCACAGACCACCAAATGTAACACAGACCTACCATGGGGTTATGTTAACATATTAACACAAAATGGACAATGCACACCAAAGTAAGCAGGTTCTTATTGGGATTTCCTAGCTTGGGGTGTAGATTCTAATATTGAGGAATTAAATACTGTATGACCAAAATGAAGCAAAGATTATTGATCAATACTAAGTAAACATGTAGCTCAATTTAAACACTGAACCATCAGGCTCAGAAACCCATATTCCATGTCTTAATATAAGAATTACTCAACACAGAAAGGATTTTTTTTTCACAAGCAGAATGGTCATATCACAGTGGTTCGTTTAAATGAAATCTACTGTACCATGAAATGGAAATAACAGAACTGAGTGATTGAAGAATAACATCTAAATGGGAATGTATTTGAACCATGAGAAAAGCAAACATTTTCATGGGTCAGATTATGCTTTTTCTTCTAACGTGGAACATAATTACATGCCTTTATGTTTGTGCAAGCAATCAAAATGCAAAATATGTTTTAATTAATCATGGACGAACTTTGAAAGGGACAAATATTCAGGCATAGTGACAAGAGGCTATTGTCAACAGTTAGACAATGCGTTGTGTAGTTACACGTAATATTCCAAGATTCAAGTTATGCAAATATAACAATATCTTTTGACACACCACATATCCGTGTTTCTCAATCTTTCTCTCGAGGCACTGTATGCAGAATGCTCAGTTTCTGATGCCCCCCTACAATAACACATACACACCTCCAAACCATGCTGCTTCCTCCTCTACTTGGCCCCACCCCCCAGGCACATGATTATCTAACCCTCATTCTGATAGGCTGCTGCTGGGTAAAGCAGCTAATCAGGATGGAGGAAACAGCCCCATAGCAATTGCCCTGCTTTCTCCCTGCTCTGGGAAAATAGGGAATTAATGCTGCACCCTTTTGATCCTCCAAGGGTACCTTGTAAGTCGTAACCCCTGCCTTATACTGTAGATATGGCCTTACAATATGATTATATAAAAGCTAAAGTAAACGTCTGCTACCAACTCCCATAAATGGAAAATTAGGTCATATTTTACCTCATTATATATATATATATATATTTATATATATATATATATATACAGTGTTCGACAATCATATTCATTTACATGCCCGGGGCGAGTGGATTTAACCTCCGGGCGAGTAAATATTGGCCCAAGCAGCACACGTGTTTGTTTTTTTAAATTTCCCTGCTCGCGCTGAAATTTTCCCCGCTCGCGCTGAAAAAATAAAAATAAACTCCCCCTACCCGATAGCTGATTGGCGCGCGCTCCCAGGCTTTGTGGGCGCGCGGCCAGGCTCTATATGAGCCGCCCCTAACGAGCAGCCATTCTTTTCCCATGGAGGACACAGTAAGTACCATCTGTGCTTTCCCCCCCTCCCTCACCTCCCCGGCGCTCCTGCTGCCCGCAGTTATGGAGATGGTAGCGGGGGTGCCCCCTGAGGTCCCCGCTTCCCCCCGGTCCGGTGTCAGAGAGCGCGGCGGGAGATGGGAGCGGGGATGCCCCCTCATGTCCCCGCTTCCCCCCGGTCACGTGTCAGAGAGCGCGACAGGAGATGGGAGCGGGGGTGCCCCCTCAGGTCCCCGCGGAGCAGGAGATGGGCGCGGGGGGGGGGGGGAAGCGTGGTCACGGCCTTTCCAAAAGATGTGTAGAGAGAGAGAGAGAGTGTGTGTGTGTGTGTGTATGTGTGTGTGTGTATATGGGAGCGTGTGTGTGTGTGTATATATGGGAGAATGTGTGTGTGTGTGTGTGTGTGTGTATATATGGGAGAATGTGTGTGTGTATATATATATATGGGAGAATCTGTATGTGTGTATGGGAGTATGTGTGTGACACCAGAGGTACCCCCCCAATCAGTCACCCCCCCCCTGCCCCAGTCAGTCAGTCACCCCTGCCCCAGTCAGTCACCCCCCCTGCCCCAGTCAGTCACCCCCCCCTGCCCCAGTCAGTCAGTCAACCCCCCACCCCAGTCAGTCAGTCACCCCCCCTGCCCCAGTCAGTCACCCCCCCTGCCCCAGGCAGTCACCCCCCCCTGCCCCAGTCAGTCAGTCACCCCTGCCCCAGTCAGTTAGTCACCCCTGCCCCAGTCAGTCAGTCACCCCTGCCCCAGTCAGTCAGTCACCCCTGCCCCAGTCATTCAGTCACCCCTGCCCCAGTCAGTCAGTCAGTCACCCCTGCCCCAGTCAGTCACCTCCCCCCCCAGTTAGTCAGTCACCTGCCCCCCAGTCAGTCACACCTCCCCCCCAGTCAGTCACCTCCCCCCCAGTCAGTCAGTCACCTCCCCCCCAGTCAGTCACCCCCCCTGTCAGTCAGTCACCCCCTCCCCCCTCTCTCTGGTCTCCCCCGTCACCCCTCTCTCTGGTCTCCCCCGTCTCTTTCTCTCCCCCCTTTCTCCCTGTCTCTTTCTCTCTCCCCTCTCACTCTGTCTCTTTCTCTCCCCTCTCTCTTTCTCTCCCCTGTCTCTTTCTCTCTCCACCTCTCTCTCTCTGTCTCTTTCTCTGTCCCCTCTCTCTCTGTCTCTTTCTCTCTCCGCTCTCTCTCCCCGTCTCTCCACCCCCTCCCCCTCTCACTCTCCCCCTCTCTCTCTCCCCCCTCTCTTTCTCTCCCCTCTCTCTTTCTCTCCCCTCTCTCTTCCTCTCCCCTCTCTCTCCTGTCTCTTTCTCTCTCCCCCTCTCTGTCTCTTTCTCTCTCCCCTCTCTCTGTCTCTTTCTGTCTCCCCTCTCTCTCTGTCTCTTTCTCTCTCCCTGTCTCTCTCCTCTCTCTCTCTCTCCGTCTCTCCCCCCTCTCTCTCTCTCCCTCTCTCCCCGTCTCTCCCCTCTCTCCCCCCTCTCTGTATCTGGATATCTTATTTACCCTATATATCTTAACTGTCCTACACTACACCAAAATAACCTATTCTGCTTTCTTCCAGATCTAACTCGGATCACACGGAAGACATCGGAATCCCCCCTAACCCAGAAGACAGGTAGAAAACACCTCCCCTCCAACTTATAACATTGCGGGAATGAGGTACCTGGACATTGAGGGATTGCGGATCAGGTAAGATCTCAGGCGGGATTGCTGCTTTAGGTATTGTGAAGCGGGGACGTCCAGACACTAGTTAAGGGGTTCAGAAAACTAGTCATTCACATCTGGCTTTTATTTCTAGATCCGACACACACACACACACACACACACACACACACACACACACACACACACACACACACACACACACACACACACACACACGTAACAAGGACTAATTGTAGTATAATGTAATACAATAAATACATTTGTCAAAAATGAATGTTGTTCTGACTAGGAATTTATTAAATGTATTTTATTTATATATTTTACTTTAAAGCGGGGTTGGGGCGGGACTAGGGGCGGGGTTGGGGGCGGGACTAGGGGTTGGGGGCGGGACTATGGGTGGGGTTGGGGGCGGGACTAGGGGTGGGGTTGGGGGCGGGACTAGGTGGCGAGTAGATTTTTGGGTGATTTGTCAAACACTGTATATATATATATATATATATATATATATATATATATATATATATATATTGCAGAATAAATGAGTTCTTCAGTATTAGGTGATACCTTTTGTATTTGGACTAACAATTTATGTCATAGGATAAGCTTTCGAGAGTTCTCCTCTCTTCCTCAGGTCTGATTTGCAAAGGAATCTATGGCTAAAGCAATGTAAGGGAGAGCACTTGAAAACCTGACCTATTGGGGAGAGCGGGGGTGGGGAGGGCTTGAGGACTGGAGTTGAGGGACACTGGTTAAAAATGAAGACATGCACATTGTTTTTTTTAAGTGTGTCTTAGCACAGTCAATGTTTGTTTATATTGACCTGTGGAAACACTTAAGCCGTGTTTTCTTGGAGCATCTTGACTAGAATCCCCACGAGTAGTAGATGTGCAAACCCTTGATAAAGGGCTAATTTATGTCGAAAACGTCGGTTCTCAGGTCTCAGCCTTATCAATGGGTTTTTTGTGTTGGTAATCCGACTGGCTTATTTTTGCTATCTTGTTACTTCGATACAATTTTCTATTTGATAATATTTTTTTCTCCCAGTTTTCATTTGTGGCAGACACAGCCCCTTTTCTATATGGTACAGTGTGTGAAATGACTTGTTATAGTGCTGGGAGAATGCTACTGTACTGTCATAAGATTTTTGTCGCATTAAATATAACAAATGACTCTTTCCCTGTCTTTTGGCCAAACAGGGACTGTTGTGTGGCTAATCTCCTTTCTATTGGTTTTCCCTATGTCCCAGTTACCTCCCTCCCCCATGTGCCAGTTAGTCTTACATTTATTTGTATATCCTTTTTCCTAGATATACAGTATGTATTCATGCCGTATCTGTCCATGTATATAAATTATTAAATTGTTTCATTTTCCATACAATTCCACTTTATTTGATACAACTTAGTGTTGAAATATTATTTCCTATTTTTATTGAGTGCTGGGAACACCTACCGTTTTCCTTCCTATTGTCTGAGTGCTATTTAGGGAACATATTTTTTTTAGTTTCAAGACAGAACTTCCAACACACTTTCGAGACATAACCGAGTATTGTAGGATGTGTAGCAGAATGACCCACCTGTGCTGTAAATCTTTCGTTGCTAGCCTAATATTGTTGCCTGTCAAACTTACTTTTCCAAACAGTCATTTGAATGTTTCTAGTTTGTCCGGAGGGAAATCATTCAGAAGTACTAAAATAAAGCAAAGTGGCAGCTTGTTGTTACCTTGTTGCTTGAAGGAATTTAGGATTTCATTTGCTGGGGGAGTTAGTTCCCTGATAATAATATAATATGGCATAATATCAATATTTTGTGCACAGGAGTTCTACAAGAGCTGCAGTTCATTCTATTTACAATAAAATCTTCTTCTATTTGTGGCGTGATTTCCGACGCTGAAGCACCACATTTCCCTTTATTTAATTTATTGTGCCTAGTGTTCAACAATAAAAAGCAGAACAGATCAATATAATAACTGTACACAGTTGAAAGTGGAAATTGCCATGTTTTAGATGTCCATATTACTATTTTGTTAGTCTTGCCATTTCAGTTGTTTGAAGAAGCTGCATTGGGATTGATTCCGGCAACACCATGGAATGCTGCAATGCTGCACAAGTTTCCTTGTAAAGAAACAAATAATTGTATAATTATGTAAGTAGCAGATATGAGAAGAACTTAGATGATGTTACTCGTGCATTGTACATACATTAGGTATTCCGGTCACCTTACCCTGGAACCCTGCAGGACCACGCTGCTACTGGAATCCCCCACCCACGCTGGTGGACTGAGGGCTCAGCCATGTCATGGACTGCTTGAATGGACTATTCTAAACCCTGCTGAGAAGTTGGAGATCTGGGGATCGCTACCTGGAGGTGTGATGTCACCACGCTGGGACGCCGGTTGGAACGCGTAGCTGACACGCGGAAGTAGGAAGCAGAAAGACGCGAGCGAGATGAAGTCTGTGTGCACAGCAGCCCTTGTTGTGAAGGCTACTACTGACGCGGTGTGTTCAGCACTAATCACCACCAGAGAATGAACCCAGCTTTTCTCGTACATTGCCCCGTTTGAAGGTTCACACGTGAGTGTGCATTTTTAAGTATTTTACTTGTGCATCAATACATTTTGTACCTCCTACACTATCCTGTTCTTGTCTCTGTTTGCATGACTGAGTGGAAACTGCTGGAGCACTACTAGCAAGCTACCAGAAGAGTCCACTACATCAATAAACATCTAAGACACCTCACCCTAGTCTGGGGCTCAAGGCTTGTATACATTAGCTACCTTGTGAGTGTGTTTTTTGGAGTGTATTCCACCCCCCCCCCCCCCCCCATCCCTGTGTTCAGACAGGATTGCACTATATTGTGTTCCTTTGTTTTCATGTACTTACCGATGGCTTGTGCTCCCTGAGTTTTCTATCAACACAGCTTCTTACTGGCCTGCAGGGCACTGGAGCTTTGAAAAGCGGCCATTACTGCGTGTTCACTGCAAGTGGAGTGGCTACCGGCACCCCCTACAGAGCTATGTATCTCGGGAAGCTGGGGGTCCCCAGAGCAGAAATGATTAGGGTTCAGCTCCGGAGACCCCCAGCTTCAATCCTATGTTAAAAACAAAACAAAAGAAAATGCCTGTTTGGATTGCCTCTAAAATGAATAAATCTCTGCTTATCTGTGTTCACAATGAAAGAAAATGGACACACCTTTGAATTTGGTGTTTTCCAGTTCAAACTTAAAACCGGATATCCCGAATTATACAGCAACATCGTTCTGAGTTTCACAAGGGGACAGGGACAGTGGGTAAAAACAAACGGATTGACAGAGAAGTAAGATGGTCCGAACAGGGACATGAATAGAGCAGAGGCAGGAGAGAGGGAAATGGTGAGGCAGACCTGAGCAGAGACTGGGTAGGGCAATCTGGAACAGTCATAAGAAAAGAAGAGGTAATACAGAGAGCAGAAAATAGAGAGGCACATTTCTCATGATAAAATATATATTTTGACATAATTAAAAAATAACTGTATTAAATGAATCATTAAAATATATACATGGTTTAGACAACGATGCTGGGCTAAATCCTTCAAATCCTTCTTTATTCTCACTGTGTGAGATAACATCACATCAATACCTTATCCCCATTTTCACAATATTGTGAAGCCCAGGAACTTTTCTGAGCTCTGTTTTTTTAGCCACATTGAGTCACTTAACTTTTTGTTTCAAGGAGCAGTTCTCCAACCAGGTTTTATTTCGCCTCCCCACCCCCTTTACATGTATATGAAATATGGGGTCTCTAGAGCTAAGCCGCAGTAATGTCAGCTCCTGGGAACCCATATTTCTAGAGATACTTGCAGCGGAAGGTCCTGCCAACACTGTCCCTTCCAGGGGAAACAAAATGGAGGTTAACATTTCCTAGGTCACGCAGGCCAATAGGAACCCTTAACGTCACCCGTCGTGGCATCCTATTGGTCCACGTGACACAGGGGATTTAAACCTCCATGAAGTACCAGCAGCACAATCTCTGTAAAGTATCTCGGAAAGCAAGGTGGTCCCCAGAGCTGAAACTAATGCTTCTTATACATGTTTAAAAAAATGATGAGGGCTCAGAGAGAACGGCTGCTTCAAATCATTTTCCCATTTAGCTCTACGTGCCAGTTTCTATGCCGTAGCTTTATTTATAAAAATTCAATAAACAGCTGCGGTGTTCTGACCCGTGTGGGCTAATTTTAAATATAACATTTCCAAGTGAGCGTAGGCTGATGGAAGCTAATTTCTTATCAACAGAGAATATATAACATTTCCAATTTGTCAATACTTCCCCAAATTCATTTTTGAGTTATATGTTGATGCTTTTATGTAAAACTCAAAGAAGCGTATCATGTCTAATGAGAAACAATCTCCTATTTCTGTTTCGTAACTTCCAGCTCCGGTAAAAATGTTATATTTCCAAACATGAGAATGGGACGAAATGGGTATGACGACAGTTTATACTTTCTGAGTTCCAAACTTTAAGTGTTGAACCAACAATGGGATTCTCATAAAGCGCCGTTTCAGTGCTAGACTACTACTGTATGGTATATTGTCTATACCCAGGGTGGGCAACCCTATCGCCATTCGCCACTTGTGGTGAATTGGCAGGGAAAGTGTGGCGAACAGGGCTGCCTTGACTCTCTCTGCGGCCCGCGACGACTCCCTCAACCCCCCCTCTCCCCTTCCTTGGTAGTGAAGGAGCACGCTCCCGCTGTGTAACACGCTCTCCTCCCTCCCACACCCCCGCCTGCTCCAACCTGTGCTCCCTCCCCTCTGAGCTCGCTCCAGCGTGACGCGCTGATGCGCGCACACACCCCCCAGCTCGCTCCTGTGTGATGTGCTGCACGCCTGCCAGCCAGCCACCCGCGCCGCCTGCCATCCAAAAATGCCAGCCCGCCACCACTGCCTCTGGCCGCCACCACTGCTGCCGCCGCTTCTTCCATCGGCGGCGCGCCACAATCTGGTAGGCATTGGGGGTGGGGGGGGTGCGGGTGCTTGATGAGGGGGACTGCAGAAAGGGTGCTGGGAAGAGAATCAAGGGTCCTGGGGGGAAAATCACGGGTGCCGAGGGGGGGGGGGAGAATCAAGGGTGCCGGGGGAGGGGGGGGAGAGAATCAAGGTGCCCGAGGGGGAGGGGAGGGGGAGAATCAAGGGTGCCGGGGGGAGATCAAGGGTGCTGGGGGAGATGATGAGGGGGGTTAAATGAGATGGTGATGAGGGGGGGTTAAGTGAGATGTGATGAGGGGGGGTGAGGAGATGATGATGAGGAGGGTAGTGGTGGTGGCATGAGAGGATGAGGGGGGGTTGCGGTCTGAGGGCCATTCTATAGTGTATGCGCTTGCTGCACCGTGTGCGCGCGTGGCAGTTATAGTTGGCCGAGGTTTGTCAGCCTTTCTATAATGGTGCCGCGCGCGCACGGCAGTGCGCGTGGGACCGGCTGACAAGGGGGAGAATGAGGAAAAGAAAGATTTCGCTACCGCCGCTGAAATGTGTGTGTATGTACAATGTTAATAAATAATTTATTAAAGTATTTCTTTATTTATTTTAAACGTATTTATAACACACACACACAGTCACACACACACACTGTGCCTCACTCGCTCACAGCATACACAAAAAAAGCATGCGTCACGTGCATGCGCGTTCGCACAGGCTCCGGCGCACTCACTATAGAACGTCCCTGAGAAACAGTGTGTGTTTAAAATTTTCGCATGCGCAACATAATACCTCAATTTTTACATGGTGTGGCTATTTCACTTCTAATTCGCCACACCTGTGGCTACATTAAAAAATAGGTTGCCCACCCCTGGTCTATACCTTTTATAGCCATCTCATCTCTTTTAACAGGGTCTTCATCAGGGCTCAAAAGGAGGCTGAAAGGTCACTTTGTGACGTGGTTATAGAATATTTACCTAGGAGTGCTGCCTGATGCTTGTCCATTGCTATATAATGGGACTCCCAGTCCCCCTCTTAAAGGCTCAACACTCCAACCCATCTCGGTAATGCTGCCACCATGAATAACTTGAAACCATACGTAACGTTGAAAAAAAAAAAAAAGATCACCGCTTTATTTTTAACAGCATCTGTTAAATAAAACACTGAAAGCCTCCCCGGCCCTAAACCGTTTATCAAAATGGGCAAGGATCTCATCCCTGCCAGCCGGCTATTAGCTGCACTTCAGCCCCCGCCTGTTTCATAGAGGGGGGATCATTATCAGTCAACCTTCGGCTGTACTCCCTTCCCTGCCACCTACTCTAGAATACAAGTCCCCCTCACTCCGCCCCCCAGTGGCAGCTTAGGCCCAGCCCTACAGCTGGCACTCAGCCTTCCCACTGCCTGCCAATCTGTTCTTAGGACGGACCTGACAGTCGGTGCCCGAATCTTCACCCGTTCTCTTTATCCCTGGGATTGGCTGGCATGTCCGCTCTGCTGAGACTTAACAAGAAGGAACAGTACTATGTCTGCTTGATACAAAACAATACTACACATAAGCTGCCAAACATATTAATACAATATGCAAAAAAAACTTGGGGATGAGTGGGAAATTAGGCTCTCTCTGCCTCTGGAGGCCCCCCTCTTTACACTCTTTTTCTCCCCCTTGCAATTTGGCTGCCTTGGAAGGGGGTCCGATTCTGTTAACTGCCCCCTCCCACGCAGCCTCCCAGTCTTGGTCACCTTCCCCTACCCCCGGGGGACAGGGGTGAGCCGACTGCCCAGCTAACTAATCCAGGCCGTAGCTGCCCTTAAGGGGTCAACGGCCCCACCCTGGGGCCTCTGCTTCTTCTTTTTGATTTGTACAACCTCAGGTCAGTGCACTTTTCTGGCTGTTCATAGATTGACTAATCGTTAGTTTTAGTGACAGCAAATTCTATAAAGTAACATTTACAACACACATATAGCAAAGGTGTCAATGTCCATGACCTACTGGCACTGGTTAGATGAAATCTTTCATTGTCCGTACCAAGGATTCTAATGTGGGATATGGACTTTTGTGGGTTACATCTTGCACAATTAAGCACTGTATATTAAGCGGTGTTGGGCGGACACCTTCAACCCATTAACAGTCTCCCTACTCAACCGTGTAAGCAGGTCTGTGAGAAAGGAGTCTAGTGAGCTTATTGTTACCAAACAAGTTGGATAAGAACCCACCATGGACAGAGAGGAAACAGGCACCGGATATTGACCTTGCACAAAGTGGTGAGTTGGCACTTATTTTTATTACCATAATTTCAAAATGTAAAGGATATTTGGCCCAAATTATTCTTACTATAGAGTTTATATAACAATAGTGACTGAATGCAGCACTTTACAGTTTTAAAAGATAGTATACTGTAGGGCTGATAGTATACTGTAGGGCTGATGGTATACTGTTGGGCTGAAGGAGCGGCGCAGTGAGTAAAAGCACTGACCTTGAAAACAATGACACCGAGTGTGAAGCAGGGGAGCCTGGGTCAAATCCCGGTGTCAGGGCCTTGTGACCTTGGGCAAGTCACTTTATCTCCCTGTGCCTCAGGCACCAAAACCATAGATTGTAAGCTCTATGGGGCAGGGACTTGTTTCTGCATTCTATGTATTACGCTTCTTACCGTGCACTATATTGCTTTGAGTCCCATTGGGAAAAAAACGCTATACGAAGTCAAGTTATCTATCTACAGTGTGTATGTGCCCACGTTTATTCTAACACAAACCAGTGGCAATCACCAAAAAGACCCAGGTACACCCAGGTACATGCTGGATACATGCCTTAAACTTGCCTTAAACTAGAACCAGCATTTCTGCATTGACTAATGGCCCATCAGATTAACAGCGGGGGTCCCTGGCAGTCCCATTCAAACTGAATGGGACTGCCAGGGACCCCAGCTGTGTTAATCCTATGGGTCATTAGTCAATGCAGAAATGCCTTAAACTTGCCTTAAACTAGCCAGGTTACACCCAGCACATACCCAGAATGTAACCGGGCTAGTTTAAGGCAAGCTTTAGAATACTCGTGGTCTCGTCTGTGTGACTCATTATGTACACCTAGATAAGACCTACGACAACCAAACTTGGAAGTATTATGTTATATATCAAAATAAGGCGACTGTCGGGGTTTGGATCCTCTTAGAATTCCCGAGCAACGCTGGAAACTTTCAGCTAGTATATAAATAAAACTGCTAAATTATGGGTAGGAACGCCTGCAATTAAGTAGTACATTTTATATCTCCCAAAGCGGCTATTTGGGCGGTTATCAGCGGAAAATCCCTGTTAATGTCTATACCTGAGCGGCAGCTGTACCCCCTAAAACTAAACATTATAAGGACAGAATCTCTGTATTAAAAGTGTGCAGTCTTAGCAATGTAATGGGAACCGATCATAACAACACATGAAAACAAACTGTATCAAAATGCAACTGTTCAATATTTTAGCCATGCTACTTTACAGGAAATTGTGCATGCAAAATCGCAATTGTGTCAATTGAAGGTGACTTTAAGCAGAAAAAAAGCATTGTCACAGGCACTTAGAGATGCAGAAAACCTTCATTTTGCTACTAAGTGGTTTTAGTGTAATATATTTCGATGTTCTCTTCCCCCATTAGACACATTCATATTAAAATGCTGTGCACTCCTTCCATTCCAAATGAGTCTATTGTCTGACCTTTTGATGGTAAAAGGTCAAAATAACATTATAGGTTTTTCAATCCAAATAGTAATTAGCAATTACCACCACATTCCCATCACATCTCCATCCCTTATCAATTAGACGAAGGGCTAAACAATCCCCTCTCTAAGTTGCATAAAATTGAATTGCCCTTTATTTTTATTGCATCATAATGTACCATTTTCAAAGTCAGTTAAACATTCAATAAAACATTCAAAGAGATTGAGTTGTAGGGTAAGAACGGCTTTTAAAGTATGTTTTCGTATGTCCTAGGTAAGTGAGGGGGGGGGGGGGTAAGGGAGAAATGCAGGCTTTTTGATTATTAAGGCGAGTGCTTGTTCAAACTGGTTGTTATGTTGGTGTTATTACTGCTCTTCTATGAAAGTCTTGTGCAAAGTACATACAGGTGTACCAGTCGTAATTACTCCCATTCACGTAATGCGATGCGTTCTCCACACCATGTTGTTACTGCACGATTGTCCGTGATCACTGTTTAAAACAGTAGTCATGCGTTATTTACTAAACGCGCGCAATATTATCAAGTTCTTCCTCGCGTTATTCCAACACGTGATTCTTTTAGTACAGTAAAGCATTTTCAGAAGTTTTTCGTTGTTATCAGAAGTATGATTTTTAGAGACATTTGTAACAGGATAGTGAATCTTCCAGTGGGAGGGTGTGAGACTTCGGGGTGGTCTACGCCCCACGCTGAAGATAAGATGCCATCCTCGGATGAATCACTGTAAAGTTGATAAGGTGTGGACATCTGCCTGGGGAGTTATTTAATCCTAAATATGGTCAACTCCACTCTAATATCTGGAGTATGAAACCCTAAGTGTAGTCAACATCCATTATCAGTATTAGCTAAAGTGCTGACTGAACTTTAAAGCCATTAAGTCTCAAATGCCTCAGGCTTATTTAAATCTAAGATGACTTCTAAATCGCTGCGTTTCATTACAGAATATAAGAGAGAGACCTGGGAGCGTCTGGCGCCAAACTGCCCCTGTCACAGAATCACACACGTGGCGTCACAGAGGGGCGTCACTAAAATCCAACAATCATTACACTGCTCAGCGGAGCCTCTTCGGGGGTGGGCGTGCCCTCCTGGGATTCGTGGGTTTTATAGCGTCCTCGTTGTCATGGTAACGTAACGTCATTGAAGATATTAACTCTCAAATTGCTGCATGCTGCCAGGATGTCATTTGTTGTGCCTAAAATCAAGCAGTGACGTTTGTCTGAAAGGACGGGTCAGTTGCAGAGTATTAATCCATTGCTCACATGTTAGGCGTATATTTTTATACCAAGGATGGGTCCCCATTAATCAGATAGGCTAAACCCTATCTGGGAATGCAGGATGTAGTACAAACCTGCCCCACATTAGGTACCTAGAAGCAGTCTGACAGTATAGCCTATAGCCTATAATGAATAGGGCACATACTGTAGTTTGGAACGTTTCATATATTCACATTGTTCCCAGTGTGAGTCCTATAATCCCTCTATGAATTACTCTTTTAGTGAGGGATTCCACTCACTATTTAAATCAATGAATGCTTAGAAAAGGTGATCATCTCTAACAGTGAAAAACAGCGATCAGACGTAAACGTTTCGGGAATTTAGGGCATCTCATGTTTGAATCAATGTGCGGTGCATGTTGGGGAATTCCCAATGACTCTCCAGCTTAGCTGATACCCACATTGTTCTAAGGAACCAAAGAGGTGTTCCAATAAAAAGTAACCTCTGTCACTGACCTATGAACAGTGTGTACAGTGAAGGGGAATGGTAGAGAGTGAGTTTAGGTGCAATGTGAGAGAGAGGTGGCACATGCAGGATTACAGTATGTTACGTGGCAGCAAACGCTATAAAGTATTTCCTTCAAGCAGCGCATCTCTTACCACTGTAAATTGTGTCACTTTGGGGTTAATAAACTACAAAATACATTACTGCATTGGACTATTTACAGTCAATTTTTCGTAGGTGCAAATATACTGCCTAGTAACTAGGGTTGGACCAATACATCAATTCATTTATCCACTGGGTTACTTACATTACACCTGGAAGACTGTTTGCGTCCCTACCTACAGTAGTGATTGCGCAATGCCTTGATGTGGTGAGAAATGGGGATTAGACATCTAAGCATGAAAGTGTCTATTAAATATTAACTGCTGACTTGCAGTTGTGTGCTCAGCACGTTAATTTCATGTTGCTCTTTGGCAGTGTTTTTCAACAGGGGTTCTATGAAGCAATGGGTTCCCCAGGCACCCCTTAAGGGGTTTTCTGCAATTTTTAGGTCATTTGAAAATTGTACCAAATATAGAACAATTTACAATGCATCTGATCTCAGGCGCGCTATTAGAGAGGGTTGGGGTTCCTTACAATGCATCTGATCTCAGACACGCTATTAGAGAGGGTTGGGGTTCCTTACAATGCATCTGATCTCAGACGCACTATTAGAGAGGGTTGGGGTTCCTTACAATGCATCTGATCTCAGACGCGGTATTAGAGAGGGTTGGGGTTCCTTACAATGCATCTGATCTCAGACACGCTATTAGAGAGGGTTGGGGTTCCTTACAATGCATCTGATCTCAGACGCACTATTAGAGAAGGTTGGGGTTCTTTACAATGCATCTGATCTCAGACACGCTATTAGAGAGGGTTGGGGTTCCTTACACTGTATCTTATCTCAGACGCGCTAATAGAGAGGGTTGGAGGTTCCTCAGAATTTCACAATATAATGATAGGGTTCCTTAACCAAAAAAAAAGTTGAAAAACACTTCTCTCGGGTAACAAACGGGTAGATTCATCAGTGGCGAAAGTTGCAAAGCTCTAAACTTTTTTCTACTTTGATAAAACGTAAAGAACAAAGACACGTACCAGCTCATTTGAGTCGAGTGTTAGAATATTTGCATGTCTCTGCAATTGTAGCACTTACAAAATTAGAAGGTACATAATAGCAGACAACCACCAAAAAGTTTGCTAATGGATTATAAATGATAGAAAGTAGATTTTTTTTTTGCTGTGTAATTAATGGAAATTTAGCATTTTTAAGCAGCCACTGGGGGATTTTTGCATGTCAAATCAATTTGTATATGGGGCCCAAGAGGCAGAAAATCACAGCTGTTTCACCAGGCTTCTTCATTACATTGTTGCTGCGAGTTTAATTTCCAGTCACGTTCTTTGATGGCTTTGATCTTTGATGACAGTGTTAACTCTATTTGGTCCTGAATAGCACATTGATTTCTGAAACGTCTTTTGAGATATTCTCACTAATTATTTCGCTGAAAGTTTAATTAAATGTTGTCACACAGGAATACTCTATCTCTGGTGGGGCTGTGAAACATGGGCTTACAGTATGCGCCTTAGGAGCAAAATAAGAAGGGTTGGTGAAGAGAATGTAGAGTTCATTTAAAAGCCATCCCCACACACTCCTGAAACAAAGACTGAACTGAACTATAGACTCCAATAATGAATGCCTTATTCAGCTGGGTCAAACTGTTGCAATTAGTTGGGTGACCAACTCCAGTCCTCAAGGTGGCTCAATCAATGACCCTGTCATTATGACTGAGCCACTGATTGAGCCACGTGTGCTAAAGCAGGGATATCCTGTAAACCTGACCTGTGGGTGGTCCTTGAACATGGCTGGTCTTAGGGCAAGCTGAGCAAGGCAGTTGCCTTGGGCCCCCGCGACTTCGGGTGGCTCCCTCCTCCTGTAGGCGCTTGGATCTAACTTCCGCCCGACTGATGGAGGGAGCTGGAGGAGGGAGCGGCGGGGGTCAGAGGGGTGTGTGCGTTCTTACCTTCTCCGGAGTGACAACACATCATGATGCCATGACCCTGCAGGGGGGAGGGTCGCTCTTCATGGTAAGTGTTCCCCCCTACTTCCACCGGAGGGGTTCACTGCCATTATGCCGCCCTGGGCCCTCGCAAAAGCTAAGGATGGCCCTGCCCTTGAGGACTGGAGTTGGCCACCCCTGGGACTAGCAGACCAATTAGAAATATACTTGAGCTGACCACTTGCCATGTGCACAAACTTTGCATAGGATGCGAAGTAAAGCTAAACATTACTAGAGATTAATATTTGGGAGTTATTTAGCCCCAGCCACCTACTTGACTAGAAATAATGTATTTGTTTTAAATAATAGAATGCACCATTGGTCTTCAATACTGATCTTGTCACTTTGACCCATCTAAAACATTTCTACATTTCTTACACTGTAAGGCCTTTGTAAACCAAGCCCTTTTTGTCCTTGTATCGTATACAGTAGGATACCGTTAGATTGTAGGTTTTCAGGGTAACTATAGTGCAGTGTTATACAGAATTCGAATATTAATCAACTGCACAGAGCAGTGTTTTTCAACCAGGGTTCCTAGGAGTCCTTATGTTCCCCGGGCATCCCTAAAGTATTCCCTGCAATTTTCTGGTCACTTGAAAATGGTATCACATACAAAAGAATTTACAATGCATCTGATCTCTGACGCGCTATTAGAGAGGGTTGGGGTTCCTTACAATGCATCTGATCTCTGACGCACTTTTAGAAAGGGTTGGGGTTCCTTACAATGCATCTGATCTCAGACGCGCTATTAGAGAAGGTTGGGGTTCCTTACAATGCATCTGATCTCTGACGCGCTATTAGAGAGGGTTGGGGTTCCTCAGAATTTCACTTGGGGTTCCTTAACCAAAAAAAGGTTGGAAACAACTGGCACAGAGTGTAAGATTAATGCTTTTCTTAGAAGGAAAAGTACCCTTTTTTAATTTTGTTAAAATCCACAATACATTATTTATAAATATATCTCCCTTTCTCTCTCACACTTTCCCCGGGTATGGTATCTGATCTATTTTTTGGTTGCCTAGCAACTAATTATGTAAATTACATAATCTCCATCAAATTGTGGACTCGATTTTTCTTTGAGCTGTTGTCAATTTCAAAATAGGGTCAAAGAAAGTGATTTGCATATTATGTTTGATTTTGAAAGCAAACAGCATTTAATATTTATTAAGGATAAAGCGATAGGAAGCCTGTAAATTACATTATGCACAGTCTTGGCTGCTGCAGTGTTAGAAACTCTGGAATGAATATATTGGAAGACTGGCAGCTGATTGAAGCAGAGACAGTCAATATCTCTACACTGGGCCATACTTTGCACCATACAAAGAGAACAAACTAAGAGACAGGACATACTGTTAAAGGGAGAAGAATGGAAAAATGTTGAAGGTGTCTAAATCAGCCATATATATATATATATATATATATATATATTAAAAATTGCCCATTAATTACAATACAATTGGCATTGAATGAACTACTGTAGCTACTGTAGGATGTTTCAGATGGTTAGAATCCAGGAGAACATCAATAATGCATTGTATAACATGGGCCCTGCGTCAGAATTCTCATCTACTTATCACATTTATTTAGAATTTTTTTCTAACGTGCTACTCACCAAGAAAACTCAGTACTAAAGCGCATGTAGGCACTTAGGGAGGGCACCCATCCGAGACCTACAACTGGGACCTACCAAAAACACACAGGGGAATGACGAGGAAGACCAACAAAGCGTGGGAAACACGAATGGGAGCAGGAAAGATGGCTGCCAGAGTATTAGAATCTGTTTGTCATGCTTTTTTGTAAAAATGAAGGGTTTTAACTCCTTTCTGAATGGAAGTAAAGATTCCTGATTTCTTAAAGCAGCAGGGGGGTTAATTCCACAGTCTTGGGGCGGTCCTTAAAAAGGTAAAACCCTCCAGCTTTATTGTCCTTATACCGAGTCTCAATCAGTTGAGGGGCGATGGCAGATCTGAGAGCCCAATAGGGGGTGTTACGGAGTAGGGAGTTCTGAAGCTAAGGCTGGTGGGGGTAGTCCATGAATAGCTTTAAAGGTAAGGGTCCAGATCTTAAAATGAACCCTTTGCTCCACCGGGAGCCAGTGCAGATCTTGTAATACTGACGAGATGTGGTCTCTCTATGCTTTGCCTGCTGTAAGTTGGGCTGTGCGTTTTGCACCAACTGCTGGGCTTTGATATTATAGTTTTGGTGACCCATCAGCAGAGAATTTGCTAAATCCAATCTGGAGAGGACCAAGGCCAGTGTTACTATCTGTAGATTGGTTTTCGAGGGAGACGCTTTCATTTGTCTCAGCCGATGGATTTGGAAGTAACAGCTTTTCACAACAGATGCGATATGAGGCTGATCAATGATGTTTTTGTCAAAAATAGCTGGAAGACTCCTCATCTTCTCTTTCCTTGGGATGGCAGATTTATTGATTTTTAGACCATTGAAGGTGTTACTCACAGCCTCTGTTTGTGCCTTAGGGCCTATCAGGAGCAGCTTGGATTTAGAGGCAGGAGATGTCACTAAGGTAATTACTCAGACCGTTCACCGTGATGATCGGATCATTGGAGATGGCCGACATCAGCTGGATACCATCCACATACTGATGGAACTGAAATTGTTTTTGATTAATAATGTCCCCATAGTGGTTTCACATATATATTGAATAGAACTGGGGAAGATGGGAGATCCCTGAGGGACGCCGCAAATCAGCGGGATTGTGTTTGAAGAATTCTCTTTGAGGGGGATTTTCTGACTACAGTCACTAAGAAAGGAATGGAGCCAGTCCAACACCTTACTTCTCAACCCATCATCCGATTTAAGTCTAGTCAGCAAAAGAGTGTGATCGATTGTGTCGAAAGACACGCTCAGGTGGAGAAGGATCAGAGCCGTAAAGTAATTGTCATAAATGTAGTTTCTATTTATGAACTCAGGAGTAGATACTTTGTTTCCATTGGGCTTGTTCTGGAATGATGCAATTATATTTACAAATACACAAATTAATTTCTGCCAATGAAAAATGTGTAATTTTGTTTTAAAATCGAGTCAGTTTCTCTCATTGGTGGCCATTGCCAGGAGCGGAATATTTGGGTATACGCACTTTGGTTACAAGAACCCAAGATATACAAGAATAAACTGGAGGGAATTTCTTGAGCAGATTGAATCTGCACTGCATTGAGTGTTTTTTTATAATACAAGAAACACAACCCTCAGCCTTAATTTCCATTGTTTATAGCATATATAATATTTTCTTCACAGATGCCTCTAATGAAAAAAACAATACTACAATGGCTTCTAATTGTCTGACCTGATCGTTTAACCAAAGAGATTGGTTATGATGTGCAGTCAGAAACTGCCGTAAAATGAACCCAGTAAGGAATGACTATCCAGGGTGGAAGAAATATCCTGGGAATGCTTAAAGAGTGTTCATATTAATTTAAACCATCAATCCTCTTATATGAGTTCTAACACTGCAATACAGCAAAGAAGCCTTAGAGAAACCTCATGATATAACCCTTGACACCTGACTATAACCGAAGAGTTTCATTTTCAAAGCATCTATCAATGGAACAATATGGATTTTTCCAAGTTACAGACTGATAAGAATTTTATCTTATACAGCGCAACCCCCTTATAACGCTGTTCCAAAGAATCACATCGCGTTAGAAATAATGTATAATTGTATGCATTGAACAATAAAGTATTTAAGATCCCAATAATCGTATTGTAAAGTATTCATAAATACGAAAATTGGGAGCCACGCTTGCATCGCGTTATAAGCGGATCCGCGTTATAAGCGGATCGCGTTATAACGGGGTTGAGCTGTATGAATTTTCTATTACAATACTTGTGGGGATAAAAAACAAATATTTCCCTTCTCCAATAGTACATATTGTTCATGATGGTACAGTGCAGATTATTAAGCTCAGTATATGATACACCAATTTATTTTTTCCGATCCCAAAATGTAGCTGTACTGCACCTTTGCAATGTATAAAATGTGTCTACGGACAGGTTCACTAAACCCTGACATTGGTGGAGTTAACTGCCCTCCATTTATGACTGTTTGACTTTGTTCTAGACAATGGGCCTCATTTCACTTCAACTGTCTAAACAAAAACATGATACCAATTGATATGGTTCCATTTATATGTTGTTTCAGGCACTCTCTTCCAATGATGCGATGTCTCTAAATATTAATATCGTTCCTTATTGTTTTCACAACTAACGGCAAGCAGTATAACCATGTTCAGTAAAATGCCATATGCAACTTGTCACAAGAGATTCATTTTTAACACGGCCTAGATTCTCAAAGCTCAGGTAGCCTCAGTACTGTAACATTAACCTAGCTAATGGCTGCTAATCCTAACACTGCATCTGTAAAGCTAAATAACATGCAGCTAACCAAGATTACATCAATAGCATTATGTTTAATTAGAAGGTAATGAGGCTAGATGATACTCATCCCTTATTCACAAGGCCCTTTAAGCCGAACACCAGAAAGTAACTTTAGATTATTAAGTCATTCCTACACCTAGGGTTACTCACATGAAATAGGGATTGGAGAGGAGTAAGACTAACAAAACAAGATGATAAAAGTTCATCATTTTTTTTCCAATAATTGTTTTAATATATTAACCCCTTAGTAAGGGAGGGGAGAAGGGGGGCAACAGCTTAGCCTTTCAAGAACTCCATAGATCTGAGTTGAACAGAACGTGACTCGGATCAATGGGACCAAATCCAAACTAACCAAAACCTTGGTTCTGCCTCTGATTCAGGTGTAGGTCCCCTCCTTCCACCCCTCACCATCCGATGCCCCTTGTGGCTTGAGGAGATCAGAGGTGAGTAGTGGTCAGGAGAAGGGGAGAGGAGGGACCTTCTGCCATAAAAGATAATTACCCCCACGACATCCCTTCCCTGAGTCTCTACCTCTTCTGGTTCTCTGTAGGGTCTGCATGGGGTTAGCTGCAGATGGTATGCCCCATTACTTCTGCTGGACCCACTTCCGCTGACACCAGCTTTCACATCAAAGGAGGCAGGGCTGCAAGAGAGTGGGAGCCACCAAACTGAAGTTAACCACCTGCGGACTCTACAGCAGCACCAGAGGTAAAGACACCCCCTCCAGCCCCCATGTCATTCTCTTCGAGCCAGTCACTCACTTCCGTTTATATTTTCGTGACCATTTTCAGTTTTTTTTCCCTATGAGATTTTTGTGGATGGCACTGCCACGAAATAAGTTTCACTTAAAAAAAAAACCCTTTGAGGCCTTAAATGAATTCAGGGCCTGATAGCATACAGTACATCCAATGCCACCCATGTCCCTCGATGATCGATTCTCAATCTCAACTGAGGCCCACGGTTTCATCTTCATTCTTCTTAAACAGATGCCTTTCCTCCATGTCTTTCTCTGTAAAAACTGCATTGTTATGCGATGCTGGGACCCTCATACAGGGCGTGTTAGGAAGCCACGAGGTAGATCAACTAATCACATTGGCTGATTTACCATGTTCTAACTGCTCACACCAATGACGTAGGACATTGGGGGCCGTAAGATTATGTTATTGGTGTGAGTGCTTAGCACATAATCTCCAGTAGTTACTATACATGACAGGCAATGAGTAAATGTATGTGTATCTTTAAATTAAATGGCAAGATCTATTTCGAATGCTCAGGTCATACGTTTTTTTCATATTAACAAACTCTAAATGTGGCTAAATGGCACTGGGATTTCCACCTGCTTCACACTCTCGGCATACTCTATGAATGCTCAAGGTCACCTTGAAGACGTCAGGATGGGATTGGTCCAACACAGGAATTCAGGACCATCGTGCAATGGGTAGAAGTATTCACTAAAGTGTGATTTTACTAAGTGGTGCTAAGTACTTTTATACCCACAAAGTCACATCATCTATAGAAAAAGATCATTTTTAAAAGCGGACCCTTCATTCTCTGACAGCAAAAAAGCTTTGCTCCAACCTGTATCTTAACAAAATAGCTCTGTCCTGCACAAAGCGTACCTATGTCTCTAGATATGTAAGGCTGTATGTATTAAGAGTTGCCACTAAAGCTTTGGAGTACAGCTTCACAAATTAGGCTAATTGCATGATATTTACTGCGGTTACTTTTGCATCAATATATCAAGGTGCCCATGGTCTGTTTAGCCCCACTTGTGTCAGTCGGTGGCGAATTTCCCATTAGGCCTGTTTGGCCACTGATTGAGCCACCTGTGCTGAAGCTGTGATTTCCTTAAAATCTTACCTGTTGGGAGGTCTTGAGGACAGGAGTTGAGAACCCCTGCTGCACACCCCTCGTCAACTAATTGGCCAACAGCCTAATAACATTTATGGCGGTAAGGACACTTGTTCTCTCACCTCATTTACACTTACGGTATGAGTTTACCATGCTCTTTACAAATTGGTTTACAATGTTTGCAAACATACACTTGCTGTTAATGAGGATGACATTCCAGATGGCAGGAAGCTGCTAACACAGTGACCAAAAGGTCAGCCAACATAGCCTTAGAGATTTGCATTTGCCAAACGTATGATGCACAGTAACAGAATAGTGTGTTTTTGTAGCCGCATGCCGGGGAGGTGGGCTGGGCATACTGCTCTGCACATCGTAGCATCATGTGGGCTGATTGAATCTGTCAGACTGTAACCATAGCCAAAGTCATGTCATAATCCAAGATCTATTGATTAAATATATTAGCCGTTGTATTATTATCATTTCTTTATAATGTGGCAACATATTCCTTAGCGCTGTACAACAGGGTTGGAGGCCAAAAAAAATAAAATAACAAAGATACATTGTTACAGTAGGGAAGGAGGGTTCTGCCCCATGGAGCTTACATTCTAGAAGGAGGGGTTGAATGAAAACATAGGGTACAGTAGGGTACATTAAACGAATAGAGGTTATGCATTTAGTTTACAGACATTTCATGGATGGTAAGAGATAATAAATGGATTATAGGAAATTGCAGCCAAAGGCGGGAGACTCATGTGGTCTCATATCAAAGAAGTACAGAGGTGAAGCAATGGCAGCTGGAAGCAAACAGTAGTAGGAATATGTCAATTACTGGAAACTTACCTTACAAGGCAAGGCAATGGGCTCTATGACTCGGGCACACTGCATTAATTTTATGCGGTGCACCAGCATTCACTGTTCTGTACATAAGTAGCTGTATCAGATTTAAGGAACTTGAGGGGGGAGGGGGGAGGGGCGAGAGAGGGAGTGGACCATGATATGCTGACATGCTCTAAACAATTATAATTCATTCAGCACTACGGGTACAGGACTATAATACAAAGTGACAGGTAGAGATAGGCAAATTTTTGGGGTGGATTACGATCCGCCGCAGACCGTACGGTTCCTTTAGTCTGCGAACGTCCGGGAATCAATCTCAAAAAGGGCGATATGTCTTTTTCTGATTTTTATTTATCACCGACAATCCACCTGCGGATTGTATCCAGCGGCGGTATTGATAAATCCGCACGGTTTGAACCTGGAACAATCAGCCAACGGATTTTACACCGCAGAGCGGATTTTCAATGGGAAGCTCGGGGAATTCTGCGAAACGGAGTTTGACAGTTTCGCCCGGCTCTAGTGACAGGCATTTTTACACACCCCAAAACACAGAAATATCTTTGGGTCCTGCAGCATAAAAAAGACAGAGTTTGGGAATTTCTCAATATTAACACATTGCTAGATACAGCACATATATTTTAAGCCTTGTGCAGCTGGTTTCCTAGTGATACAGTATATTAATATCCAAAGTACTAGTCCTTTGACTAGTACCATGTGTCTCATGCACTTACCATGCCCCATGTGTACGCAGAAAACCCTCCTACAGTCTCTGTACAGTATGTGCTCCCTACAGTACTTACCACTTAGATTGTAAGTGTAGCCATGCATAATAATGACTGCATACATCTTCCCTGTTGGCAGTAAGTCCTGGTAAGTACAGGCCTGCCAACAGTAGTTATGGAGACTTTCCCTCACACCCTGGTGTGGTGCCCTGTGTAAGGAAGGGAGTGGCTGTATGCTCTGAGTCCCTGGATAGTGACATCAGAGATGCGCCTGCCCCCTGAGGTATAAAGGGCACAACACTGTCAGTTAGTGTTGTTGAAAAGTGTTGCAAGGTTGGCAGAGAAGCATCTGGTAGAATGTATCTTCCTGCATAAGGGATTGGAGGAACACTTTTGTGAACCTAGTGCTGTAACTAGCGGTAGCAGAGTGACCAATCAAGTCTGTCTAAGCCACACTGTGTCCAGGGACCTGGCACAGTGGTGATCTCCCTAGGAGAAAGGGAATCCCACTTCAATACGGGAGGGCGTACCTGGCAAAGGGACAGCACAGAAAGATGTGCGGCTAGAGCCGGCAGCTGCATAGGGCAGTCTGCTACATCCAAGTCTATAATAAAGATGCCTTGTTCAAAGAAACCCCCACTGTGTGAGTGTGAGATTTCTCTGCAGTGGCGGTCACCACCAAGAAGGAGTTCCTCACCAGGACCAACTCCCTGCGGAAGCATAGACCCTGATGAGGTGGAGGCGCTGCACGTGAAGTAAGTTGACTCGTACCCACTACCTCAGATACCTGTCGTGATGATATCCTCTTATAACACCAAGCGGGAGACTCAGGAGTCCTGTTACTTGCAGGTGCACCACCACACACGACCTTGTAATGGGGACTGGTTAGACCACACGGGCCAATGTGAGATTGGGTGGGTCAGACAAGGGGGGTCCAGCCGTTACATAAGCATCTTGGGACACAGACTCTGTTCTAATGTTTACTTCTATGTCTCAAGCGCTTTATTCCCATTATGCCTCCTATAAGAGAGAGAGAGAGAATGAGAGAGAATGAGAGAGAGAGAGAGAGAGAGAGAGAGAGAGAGAGAGAGAGAGAGAGAGAGAGAGAGAGAGAGAGAGAGAGAGAGAGAGAGGAGAGAGAGAGAGAGAGAGAGAGAGAGAGAGAGAGAGAGAGAGAGATAGAGAGAGAGGCTAGTTGATGAAGGGTGAGAATAACAAATGGGGTGCTCCACCCAGTGACACTCAATCACATAGGTATAAATCCATGAATATTCCAATGTAGGATAAGGAGTGGGTATATAAATGTAATGACCTGTGAGTCACTGTGGGAATAAAGTCCTCCAAGTACTCAGCAATAAAAGTCAAAAATAAAGTCTCTTACCCACTCCTGTGACATCCAAAGTAGGAAGCAGTGGCGTGCCAGCCATGAAGATAAATCCAGGAACAGCAAAACAGCTGCAAACAGAAGCTGGTTGATCTGTAAGCACGCCCCCCCTCTCCGGGACTCCAAGGAAGCCGCAAGCAGGCGTTTAAATGCCCCTGGAGTAAAATAAATGCAGGTTAGCTGCAACCTATAATAAAAAAGGGGCATCAAAGGCCTCACTGTTAAAGGCATTGAAAAAGTGTTTGCCAGTGAGAGAAGGGGCGATCTGCTCAATGTTCTAGACCGCAGGGAGGCATTTTGGATATTTATGCTGCAAACAAGAACCCCTTGCGGTCTGAACGTTGAATGGAATCTCAGCCACTTCCTCAAATATCAGTAGAGATGTATTTGTGTTTCTGATTCTATTATGACCCTGCTGTTTTTTAACCTTATATGCTGTCTCTTCGAATTGAATGCGGATTAATTGATTGGAACCTTATATTGCTAGAGGATCCCTATTATGTAATGTCATACGATTTTACACGCAAATAGATATTTGGTGTATTGAATAATGTTATTACAAGTGAGTTACACTGTTGATTCTCCATTTACATTTTTCGTTAACCCATGGGGTATGCATTAGATGTTTTTACTTGATTGATGAGTGTCATTTAGTTAAACTGTTTGTGGTTAATTAAAATTGATGTGTTAGGCATTTTTGTATAAAAAAATTGTGTATATAATATGTGGTCACCGTTTTAAATCTCTAACATTGTTTGTTACACTTGGGAGCAATCCTTGCCGTATACCTAAGGCTTATGGGTTTATTGCAACCTTTGGACTTATTGGTCTTTGTTTGAATGAGATATTTCTGTGTATGTTTATTATAGGTTGCAGCTAACCTGCATTTATTTACTCCAGGGGCATTTAAACGCCTGCTTGCGGCTTCCTGGGGAGTCCCGAGAGGGGGGGCGTGCTTACAGATCAACCAGCTTCCTTACTGGCTGGTCTGTGGCGCGCTTGGACCAATCAGGGCTCCCGGTGACGTCACGGGGGCGGGACTTACTGTCCGGTCACATGTTGAACTCGGCGATCGTGTCCCTGGCTGAGTAATAGCGTAGCGGCATAGAATTAATGTGTCTTACCCACAAGCCTCAGTAACCTGGAGCAGGGGCACTCATTATGACGTTTCGTGCAGTTACCTTAGGCTTGGGAGTGGTGGCGCTTGTTTTGACGTCGCGCGCATGCACAGTGGGGAGCGACCCGATTCCAACAGGTTTGTATTATTTTGTTAATTAACTTAGAGGGTATTTAAGGCAAGGAATTGCTCCTTAGATTAGACTCCTTGATAAAGGACCTACAGTCCGAAACGCGTAGGAGGTGCGTTTGTGTCCCCATGGGGGTTTTTATTGTATCCAGTCATGTACTGAAATAAAGGACGTTTGAATTTTTACCACCTGGCTCCCTGGCTGTGCGCCATTTGCTGCTGTTTTGCTAGTTGATGAAGGGGGAGGGGGATAGATGATGAGAGAGGATTGGGGAGGGAGTAAAAAAATTTACAGTCAGTATTAATATTAATGGGGCCCTGAAAAATGTTTTGCCGGGGGCCCGACCATATCTAGCTACGCCACTGCTCCAATTATTATGCCACGTGTATTTCTGCTGTGAAGCACTATGTACATGGCTGGTGCTGTATAAATAAAGATATACATACATACTTACAACATACATACATAATACACACATTTTGCAGTCAATGTTTTTTCCATATTTTTTCCCTTTTAAGCAGAATTTTAAATGGTGCTACCTTATCCCTAGACATTACAATGTACAGTAATATTCTAGAATTGGCCAAATCAGATATTTAGCGGGAAATCGGAAGTCTAGATTTTCCTTATCTCTTGGTTAATTCACTTCACAATAAAAATAAAATCAAACGTACTCCAGCACACACACACAAACAAAGTGGTATTTTAGTTCTGTTAGTCAGCGTTCAGCAGTGGAGCTGAGCAAACCACCACCAAATTCCCTTCCTTATATCGTCCTTGAACTTTCGAACATAATTTGAAACGTTTGGGTGATATTGACAAAATTGAAGTGAAATGCTACATTTATGAGCAAACCCCAAGTATGGGTTTGGAGGAGGAGGAGAGAAATGGCGATGGAGGGTTGTGGAGAGAGAGAGAGGGGGGGGGGGGGGGGGGAGAGAAAATTGTTTAAATATACAAATAAGTACCCATTGACTTATATAGCGCCCAATGTGATATTACGCATAACATGATGTTAAAGTGGCGTTACCTCATCGATTTAAAAAATATATATATATTTCAATCCGGCGGGAAGCAGAGGGTCCCCGGAGCAAACCGCGTTAATTTGAGCTCCTGGGAACCCTGCTTCCCAAGATAATTGCCTCTAAAGGCGCTGCCGGTATCCGCCCCGGTTGGGCATGGAAAATGTCTGTGTAAAGGTCACGCGTCCACGGACCAATAGGAAAGCTTGACATCATCCCTTGCGGCTTCCTGTTGGCCCGGGGGATGTAGGAATTTTAAACAGATTTGAGATACCAGGATCACCTTCCGATGTAACCCTAGAGGCAACGCCACTTTAAAATCAAGTTCTGCGTAACTTCAGTTGGGAGCTATAAAAGCCAATGGGTACTTTTCTAATTAGGACCTATTTGCATATTTAAGTAATTCTACATCTTCCCAATCTCTCACCCCACCCATCCCCATTTCCCCCCCCCCCCCCCGAAACGCGTACTGGGGGTTTGCTCATCAATGTCACATTTCCCATGATTTTGTCAATCCCACCAATTTTTTTTTAATTATTTTCAAACTTTCGAGGAAGATATAGGGGAAGCGAATTTGGGTGAGTTTGCATATTCTTCTTCTTTTTTTTTTCTTCGAGGTAAAGCTCCTTAACTTTGACTTACGTCACGCTACCTCACTTAGCTCCGCTCTGTGGGGCTGGGCCCTTGAAGGTTGCCATTAGGGAAGGGCAAAACGTTTGCACGAGTTTGCATGCAAAATGAGCTAATTTGGGGGGGGGGGGGGCAAACAACATCACTGTTGGCTATTTAATCCAGTCTCTTTCAATTAATGTCTGGCAAAATTGCGCAGGCAGCTGAGAAAAAGCAGCGTGTAGGACGAATTTAGCAAACGTACCAAAATGCCATATACAAATAGGGTGACCAGACGTCCCGGTTTACCCGGACATTCCCGGTTTTTAGGCCTTTATCCTGACTTTTTTGGCCCCATTTGGGACACTTACACACATCTCTGTATTTATCCATGTATGTGTACATAGAGAAATGCTAATGTCTCTACATATTCCTTTACGCAATCCAGTATATAAGTACACAGCACCCTATCTTGGCATTTTTGGAATTAAACAAAAACTTTTGTTAACATATCTGTAAAGTTATTCATACCTCGTACAACACCTACTGTACATCTGGGCCACTAATCATTTAGATGTTGCGCATATTTACATACATATTCTGGTCATGTTAACCATAGTCAATTTAATTTATAGACCTTTAAGCAAGTCAAACAGGCACTGTTTCTCTAGCACTTTTAACCTTGGTGAACCCTTGGGAAATAAAATTAAATTGAGAGAAAATTACTGGCAGAGGAAAACAGTATAAAAGTGACAGAAACATATATAAACCTCAGGCAGAAGTGGAATAAAGTGTCGTATTATTGTAGGTTGTCTGTGAAAGTTCAATATTATTTGGTTGATTTATACTTCTGTTATTTTCACCCATTTTCCCTCTACCTTTAGGGATTCGTGAAACTATCTCTTTTGTAGCTCAGAGATGGAATTCATTCCCTTTGCATGAAACAATTAATATATCAGGCACGGGTAACACATGCATTACTTTGGTAGTTGTGCATTCACTTGGAACAAGGGTGGGCAACTGCAGTCCTCAATGGCCACTAACAAGTCAGGATTTTAGGATATCCCTATTTCAGTTCTTTGACTGAGCCACTGATTGAGCCACCTGTGCTGAAGCAGGGGTATCCTATAAACATGACCTGTGTTTGACCCTTGACTGGAGTTGACCACACCTGACTTAGAAGGTTCATGTGTCAGATGTCTAAAGTATTCACTCTCGAGATTTTCCCCCCGCAAAGCTTTGGTATTTTGACCCTGCTTGTCATCCACTTCAGTTCTTCAGTTTTCAAACACTCAGGAGAATTGAGTTTTTGATTCTCAGCAGCACAGGCTTGTAAATCCTTTGAGTAATTCTGAGCAGTGTTCAGTCAGGGGACTTTGCATTGCTGTTTTCTGTGTTAAGTGAATCTTCACACGCTTAAAACGTATCCAGCAGCTTCCATGCCATTTTACTAGGGATTTCAGCCACATCTGTTTTCCAGTTTTCGCTGGAGCCGAGATTAACACGGACCATCTCGTGAGATCCGATGCTTCCTATTTATGTAAAGAAAAAAATGGGGCCATAATAAAATCAGGCAGTGGGAACCGCTTATTTTACAATCCTTTAAGTGACTATATATATATATATATCAGTGTTGGGCAACCGAACCTAAGGCCTCGTCCAGGGTGGCGCCGAGTGGCCGCGCGCGCTCACGCTAGACACGTGTAGACAATCCACGTGGCCTGTGTGAGCGGGCGCGCCTTCTTGCCGCTCAGCCGCTTGACGAGCAAGCAAAATTGATTTTGCTGCTCGCAAGCGCGTCACGTGAGCGGTTCTACCCAATGAGGGCGAACCAGCTCCGTGACGTTGGGGCCGAGCCCCCAGACGCGCACACGTAGCCGGCCAGGAAAAGCACGGCCGAGCAGGGCGCAGCGCCGGAGCGCCAGGGCGCCCATTCCCTATCTGGACGAGGCCTAATAGGACGACCACAAGTACATCGACCATATAAACTCAAGGCGCATTACCAGAATGCCTTTTACCATAGCGGATAGCTAAAATGCCCTATTCACGTTTAAACTGTAGCTACACAATATCATGGGCGAAGAATCCGGCACCAACCTACACAAAAGAAACAGCATTTGCATTGACAATAGAAGGTGACCAGGTCTTTGGTGAAGCTGTGAGGGTTCATATGTAAATGTTAGGGCAAAGTTTGAATTGTAATTAATTAGAAGAAGTCATTAGTGAAGCAGCGAAGCCCCGTGTTGCTGTTGAATAAAATATCACAGATATTTTCAAATGCCTGTTTCTTTTTTACATAATTTTTTTCAATGCCTACATTGCACTATTTAAAAATGTATTGTGACAACCTCTAAAAAAAAATGATGCGCCGTAATTAGTTTTTTTTAAGGGGAAAGGTCACATAGGAGACACAATTAAAAGATTAGGAATTTTTGGCAACATTTGAACAAAAGCTGAGAAATGGCCCTTATCCTTTTTGTTTTTCTTTCTGATCTTGTTAATCACAGCAACAGTGCAATCAGGAAGATGCTAGATGCGTTCTAATCATAGCTAGTTCCCTTGACTATGCACTAATTAGTTGCTTTATTGGATAATAGAGAGATTAAAACTGGTCTTTATAAACTGCCTTGTGTACAAGAGAGAATTAGAAACTTGGAACAGTTGGAAAGTTCTTTAATGAAACCTTCTTAGTTATAAACGAGCCTGCAAATAATGTGACAGGTTAAAAAATAAGTCATTATTAAGGTCAAAGGCGAGGCTCTTCCGGAGAGCAGCATCGTGTGAGATAATGAGCAACAACATGACCTTGTCAATATTGTGTAAGTCACGTTGACCTGGTCAACTATCCTTTAAGTGAATAATGTGTAACTGCAACCCCCTCATCCAAATAAGGGTCTAATGGGGATTTTAATGAGTTAAAGAAAGTATTAGCGGAAATTAGTAAGAACTGGAGATGTGCAGAGTTTTTGCTAAAGTTTGCAAACCAGGTAAAGTGGGTTTATTTTTTTCATGACAGATTACAGGAATATCATCAAGCTTCATTGGGGGAAAAAAAAACAAAACGGCAAGCATTGTCAATGTACAAGGTCAGGTGACCCTTTATATAATGACAGAATTGATGAAAGCTGGGCCTATGGATAGAAATATAAAACATATTTTTAAATCACATATTAAAGATACGTTTCTGTTCAGCACAGACATTTATCAGACCTTAAACAAATGATCACGAATTCCTAATTTATACCCTCACTACTAATCACGCCTCAGAAGTCACGTGATGCAAATGATGAATGCGGTGAGCCAAACTTATCGGCGGTACCAAGTCACTATCAATGCCCGCAAGATACGCCATATCCGGGAATTCTGGAAGTCACGTGATGCCATCAGTAACAGCGGTGTGCCCAACTCATCCACGGCTGCCATGTCCACCGTCACATCCCCAAATACGACGGATCTGGTATCACCCCACCAAATACGCTGGACCCGGTTGCCCATCAACAAAAAACAATAACAAACAGACCAAAGAAGATGCTAATAAACTAACTCAAGATGTACAGTATTATATGAACCAAAGCACAATTAATAGTATTCTCTATCCAGAGAAAACAAGCAAATAAATAAAACACCATTAACACCACAAGAAACACATTTTGTGTAACCCAATAACATAAATACCTCAATTGTACCGCACTGCGAAATATTTTGGCACTTCGCAAATAAATGATAATAATAATAATAGTAATATCATAAGTATCTAAGTGATAATAGAAAATAAAATATTTATCAACAACGGATAAAAATATATACACATGTTCCAATTTAAATATTACAAAAGAAGCATAAATATATTATATTCAAACATTTAATTAAAACATATTATATAGTATGAATATGTACAGCATACACTCCAATGGGATACAAGCAACTACAGTAGCACATAAAACTACTGTAAACAACATCAAAATGACAAAAAGTGTATATTCAGATGTAATTAATGGGGTGGTAAAAACCCACCCACAGACAGCCGTTTCGACCTTAATGGGTCTCCTCAGTGGGAGACCCATTAAGGTCGAAACGGCTGTCTGTGGGTGGGTTTACTGGCTATGCATCTCAAATGCATCTGTGCTGAAAGCTGTGACCATGCAGCAAGCTTAAGCCTATAGGGAACCATGTTGAATGGTTTTGAAGCAAAGGGTGGCACTGTGTGCTCATTTGCATGTCATTTCCCAGAATGCCTTGCTGCAGTGGAAGCGCTGTGTGCTGGGTGATAATGGTGAAAGGCAGGGTTGCAAACCTGTCTAAGGGCCGTTCTATACAACATGCGGCCGCGCGTTCCTATGCGAACGCGCGTGCACGTGCCGCATGCTTTCTGTGTATATAGAGCCGGGAGCTGCAGGTAAGTGTATATGCGTGTATATGTTGTGTGAGTGTAAGTGTAAGGGGAGTGTAAGTAAGATTTTTTTAAATAAAAAAAAAAAGTTTAATAATTTTTTTTGTGTGTGCATTTATTTACCCCCCCTCTCCCCCCCCCACCCCCCACACACACACACACACACACACACACACACACACATCCATACAAACACGCATACACGCATCCATACACACATACATACACACATACACACCAATACATACATTTGAGCGCAGGCAGCGGCGCGAAAAGATGAATTTCTTCATCTTTGCCGCTGTCCGTCGGCTCCCCTCTCCCTGCCGTGCGTGCGCGCGGCACATCTATAGAAAGGCTGACTAATGTCAGCCAACTAAAATTCAGCGCATGCGCACGGCGTAGCACGCGCCCGGCACTATAGAACGTGCCTAAGACATGTGAATGAGCATACAGAAATATTTCCATTTGCTATATATATATATATATATATATACATATACACACACTTACATATTTAGAAAAAATTATAATTCTGTCATGATGTGTTGTATACTAGAATGTATACCATTAAATGTTCAAATGTATCCATGACATATTTACAGAATGTTGGGGACAATTTTTATTTTTGGGGGGGATTATTTAAGGGATTAACTGCATGGACTCACACAGAGTAACGCCCCTTCTCCATCACATGGGGCTGGGTGACTAGGCAGAACCATAGCCTGCCCTCTTCTGCCCAGTGATTGTGATGTCATTGCGGGATATATATAGAGGGGAGAGGCTTCTAGAAGGTTCGATCCCAGGAGGAGTTGAAGAAGAGGGATCTCATTGTTAATAGTGTATATAAATTCAGTGTATAAGATAAGGATCCCTTTTGTTGTTTTTCTAGTTAGGGATAGTGCCTTGTGCTTCCCTTACCTGGAAGGCATCCTTACCAACGCTCAGTCAGCACCAAGCCTGCACCCTGAATAAGGTAACAAAGTCTCAGTACTGCCATATTTATTTATTTATAAAAATGTTTTACCAGGAAGTATTACATTGAGAGTTACCTCTCGTTTTCAAGTATGTCCTGGGCATAGAGACTCTGACATACAGTAAATATTGATATACATAGACTCTTTGACATAAACTCCTTAAGAGCCGGGAAAGCAGAGTCACACACTGTATTCCCTCTCCCATCCAAAGAATAGTTGATACATTCTTTTTTTGAAAGGTCCTATTTGATTCAGTTCATTTCTAACACCCTGCATCAATATTAGAGAGGCAGAAGTGCATTAAAATGCATTTCTAATCCCTCTGGCTCTTGCGTTTGCAAACATTGCAGCTGGCTTGATTTGAGTGGAGCCCAGGAGAATAAGCATCTTCCAGTAATACTGCTGCTAAACAGTTTGCCTTTCTCTCTAGCAAATAATATAACAATATAATATATATACTGTAATATAAATATAACAAAATATAAGAAATCATAATAACAGTGCATTTCTATTTACTAAGTCCTAGGGAAATATAAAATAGTTTTATGGCGTTTTCACAAAAATACTGTTTTGGATTAATAACAATGTAAAAATATACATTTCTGGACCTTTTTTTGAAGCTCTATAAAATTATATCCCTCCTCTTCCAAAGCCACAGATATGGTTGATATAAAAGCTCTACATGGGCCCATGCCTAGTTAATGGGACAGCTCCTCTTCTGACCAAAATAAACCAAGAACAGTGGCAAGTTCTCAGATCAACATAAATAGATTATTTGCATGAATTCAATGAACTCGAAGAAAATAAGAATATAATCATTTTCAAAGGAGTATATTTTTTACTGTACGGCAATTATGTATATATCTATGGAAGCCAATTACACGAATACGTTATTAAAAAAAATGTATCCGCTTGGTGGGATTGCTTCTTAAAAGAGCAATCCAAGCGCTTTTTTTTTTTTTTGTAACATTTATTTTTCTTTACACAGGATTGAAGCAAGGGGTCTCTGGAGCTGAACTCCATTAATTTCAGCTCCGGGGACCCCCTGCATCCTGAGATATTCATCTGGGTTATAATAGCATCTCCGGCCGAGCCAGCTGGGCTTTAAAGTTTAAAGCTCCCATGTGACACGGGCCAATAGGAAGCCGAACCTGATGAAGTAACAGCTTCCTATTGGCCTGCAGGGCACAGGAGCTATGAAACGCCAACTTTAATGTGAACCCTGGTAGTCAAGCAGAGCAGCTACCGGCACCCCCTACGGAGGTAAGTATCTCCACAAGCAGGGAGTCGCCGGAGTTGAAATTAATGGAGTTTAGCTCCGGAGACCCCCTGCTTCAATCCTGTGTTAAAAAAAATATAATACAATTTTTATTTATTTATTTATTAAAAAAGCACTTGGATTGCCGCTTTAATACTGTAGTCAGTGTGCAAACATCTTCTTCCAGACAAGAAGAGGACAGCTTCCCTGCGTATATACACACTGCGCAAATATAAACCGGTGAGCACATTCAATCACAAATAGTAGGATGATTCTAAAAGACGTTTCAAGCTTCACATCACTGTTTTGTATTCAGTAACACTGGCCTCTGTAATTTATAATGCATATATTCAAACTCTCTCTCTTTTTTTTTTTGAAGAGGAAGCCATCTATCTTACATTTACTGCCAATATCGTGAACGAAAGGCGAGCTGCAGCCGAGTCAGGGAAATAATTCATGGGTTTGATGCAAATGAAAAAAAAATAAAAAAATAAGGGAAGAAAACAAAAAGCTAAAAAAAACACAGAACAAGCAGTCAACACAGAAAGAAAAGTCTGGAAAATCATGTCATTTACTGGGTAACAAAACAACAGATAGAAGCTGCCCGCCTCCAAGCCGCGAAGATTACACATAACCATTCAATGAAATGCAAAGCCTGTTGATATTCCAAATGTGTGGGACAAGAAAATATTGAATAGAAGTACATTAACCCTTTGAGTGCTCTACAATGTAGCCGTCATATCATGGGATTTCACACTCCAGTGTCCCCCATGATGTTAGGGGGGTCTCAGACAGTGGTGGGATTCCGCCGGGTCGCAAGTTCGCCGAACCGGTGCTTAATTCTCTCACCTATCCGGATGGCGGACGGCGTCTCCCGGCAGCTTCTCCCTGCATATCTTCTCAATATGGGCGTGAGGCGGCAAATGGCGCCGCGTTGCCATGCCAACGGGAACGCCACGTGACAGAACCGCATCACGTGATGCCCTGTTGCTATGGCAACGGGACGCTACGTGACGTCATGCGGCATTGCGTTGTCATGGCCATGTGACACCGCGCAGCCATATTGAGAAGATTTGCAGGGGGAACATGCGATGCCGGAGCATGCTGAGAGACGCCGCCCGGACAGGTGAGGGGGAAGATGTGAGGGGGAGATTCGCAAATTGAGAAATTTCAGGTTATTACAAAAAAATTGATAATTTCGCCTGGCAGAGCAGTTTTAAACAACTGCTCTCATTTTTTTTTTTTTGAAGGCTCAACATTTTGGCGATTCATTCTTTTATCGCCCACTTATCGAGGCTTACTGAATGGCAGTAGGCATTTTGGCCGATAAGTGGCTTATGAACGCTTATAGCATAGGCCCCATAATCGTCTCCGGCACAGGCAAGTAGCTTCACAGGACATTGAGAAAGAAGTGTTATTAAACTGGCGCTCTATACCAAATAAAAGTGTAATTCTTATATATGAAAGTGTTCTGTGACGTCAATAGTTCTGTGATAAAATACCACACAGGGAAAAAACCCAACAGTGTTATAAAATACAAAATACTTTATAAAGTGCTGCTCAGACCTCTTACAGGATTGCTCTTTCAATCCTCAGCAATATCGAAGTCCAGGTGGTGGGGAGCGCAAAAGCGTTAATAAAAAAAATTGAAAACACAAATAGTGCAATATGTCTTTCAAAATGAATAGATTTATTGGTAGCCTATAGATTGTGTACTCACAAGCTATGTGTTCTGTAAAGCATGTCCATCAGTGGCAACAACGTGTCCGATGCATCTTGGTGTGGTAACCTTTTGAATAAAAAGTAGAAGCCCCAATAGTGCAGACTGATATAAAATGTATCAGGTGGTATAGAGAATAATTTTTACGCTCACATGGAGTCAGGATATATAACGCAAATAAGCAGTGATTACAGAAAGAGTAGGCCGCCGTCCGGGACCCTCAGCGTTCACCCCCCACTCGTGTCCGCAGCTCTCTCATCGTCTCTCCACTCTCCGATCTCACTGGTGATTGGCTGGCTCCCGCACTTCCTGGTTTGGATGCCCGGACGCAGGTTTAGGGAAGCAGCAGCGCAGTGAACATCAATCCCGCGCAGCTGGATTCATGCTGATGAAACTGGGAATCCAGCGAAACGCGTAGAGTGGCACAAGATCACAGCTGTGCAGGACTGGCCCCTGAGAGTTGCAGAGTTTAAATCTAACTCAGGGGAAACAAAATGGGAAATCTCGGCCCAATATGAAGCTGCAGCATCATCGGTTGGGGCTTCCTATTGGACGGCTATTTAAATCCCCTTTAAAAACCAGGAAGTTAATACCTGTAACTTCACCAGTAAGTGTTTCGGAAACCCGGCGGCTCCCGAAGCTGGAAACAGTGCGGTGCTGCACTGGGGGAACCCTGCTTCCTGTATAAAAGGTTAGTTAGGGTGGATTGCTCCTGAACAGCCTTAGAATACAAACAATGACAAATATAAGGTCTGTGAAAACAGACCAATTCCAGTTACATCAGCTATTTGTCACCAGAGGCAAAGTACTCTGCTCAAGCCAAGAAAAGAACATTAGCCAATTTTGTCTAAAACTCATTATGCAAATTAAGGAGAAGTTCCACTGCTTAACAATATACTTTATTTTAATTATCAACTGGCCACTTTTTTTTTTTTAAGAAAGTAATTACATTTCTAATTACTGCTGATCCTTGCCATTCTGTTATTGTGTTGCTGCCAAATAAACAGGGTTTCTTTAGCATTCGAAATGCTAGACGCAATCCATGAATAAGGCAAGGATGTATTACATGCAGCTTTCAAATGGGAGTTTCCGTGCAATGGTGCCCTGATCGGCACTATCACAGTTTAACGGATAACCTCTTAGTGTGGCAGGGAGAGAAAACACCGATCTGCGTGTGACGCGGCGTCATCAAGTCGGTTTTATTCATAAAATTAAAATACGTGTCATCCATAAGCATCTGTATCACATGTAAAATTATTTTAGTCAAGGTTCATACTGGTAAAATAGATGATCATTTGGGGGGTGCATCACGCCTTGTGTGTTTTAACATGGACAAAATAATTAGCGTAGTCATTACTCCCAGAGAACTTATTAGCACTCATGTTAAAGTGGGACATTGCATACATTTAAATACTATCCCTTTACATCTTGTAGAACCGGGAATAATTATGGTGAGCAATACCCCCTCAGATCATGTCATCCTACCAGAGAACCAACATTACACATTCTCAGGTGCTTAGCGCCTCCAGCAGTAGTGGGCTCCAGGGTGTTCCGAGATCAGCCCCCACTATTGCATGCTTCTTCCCTCCTGCCCAGGGACTGGCACTTACAGGAGTATGATGAACAAGGGTCTTTATTGGCAATCACTGCAGATCTTCTTCATACAGCGGTGCAGGGTCTCAGAGGCTCCAGGCCTCTGGATGATGCTTGCCCCAGATATTACAGGGCATCTGTTGGTCTAATCAGATGTTCCCCCCTGCCCCAGGGGCTGGAGGTGGGCATGCTCCTCCCGCGATGGGAGAGGCTCATAGCCCTACTGCTCTCTTCCTCATCCAGAGCAGGACTGAGTAAATTTGGCACATCCCCTCATCAGGTAGCAGAAGAGGCGGGCTCATGGTCTATACCTATCCCTGATACTTACACAGGCCATGAGTCACCACCTTACTTCTGTTCATCAGAGAGGAGCATAGAGGGAGTCACAAGTCAACAGAATTAACCTCTTACAGCCTGCAGCTAGCAGGACTTACATAACAGGGAGGGGAAAGACAGGCAGAAAAGACATACCCTGTTACACACATATATTGTGTGCCTTTGAGTGAATACAGATGTAGCAGACTTCATTGCTCCCACTCATAAACACACATCACATTATAATGCAGAACACCACAGAGTTTCAATTGACTTCAATGGCAGCGATAGTGCAGAATATCACAGAATAATCCACCATAAAGGCCAGGACGAACAATAACTTTTGCTACATCTGTAAGTCTGACCCATATGATCCCTACAATAGCTTCTGTTCAACAGCCTCTTTGCATATGTTTATCTAATAAAATGTGCAAATAACCCATTTATTTTAGCAATAATTAAATATATTAGTTTGCGTTCTAAACACGCTCATAATGTGGAAGAAACAATCTGATGTTGTTTGTACAACGATTTTATTTTCAATTTTAATTATCTTGAAGGTAATTATCTCTCAAGGAAGAGAGCATTTCCATTACATTATGCCAATAGTTTGTTTTACTTTGTGAAGCAAACCGCACTGAACCTGATTTAATGTAAGATCGGATATTAATTGCGGTAAAATAATGTTTTATGGTAAATAAACAACTTCTATGTAAAATATAAATACTGGAGCATTACAGTTGGGGTTCATTGTAATATAATGTGGATATGAAATATATACAGCTCAACCCCGTTATAACGAGATCCGTTACAATGCGAATCCGCTTATAACGCGATGCAAGCGTGGCTCCCAATTTTCGTATTTATGAATACTTTACAACACGATTATTGGTATCTTAAATACTTTATTGTACAATGCATACAATTGTACATTATTTCTAACCCGATCCGCTTATAGCGCGATGTGATTCTTTGGACCCCAAGCACAGAGTTATAAGGGGGTTGAGCTGTATTTATTTAGTTATATGCCATGTACCCAACCTTTACTCCACTGTCAGTTCTCCTCCTGACCTTGGCCAAGTCACTTTCTCCCTGTGCCTCAGTCACCAAAATTAGATCTATACCGGGAAAACTAGGGCAAAAAAAAAATTCACTGGATGTGAAGAAAGTGAGAAAAAAAACACGGTATTAAGTGAATGAAAAGGTGAAATTGATACCGATATAAAGTGCCACGCACAAATGTGAAATAGCAAATATATTCAAAGTGATCGATTTGTGTCACTTCTAAGAAGAATATTATTAATACAACCCCTGGAAAGGAGGTCTACTTCAAACAAAGCGAGCAATGCATCAAAGCAAACCTTTCTCTACGCTAATACATAGACTAGATGTCATCAAAGCGTAATCTGCGCTATCGTGGTCGAATTCGCGATATCTGCCATTGACTTTAATAGAACGTTCTGTATAGCCGATTTTGGCCATCGTAGCGCGGATCGAGCTTTGATGACCCCTGTCCATACAACCCCAAATGGCTCAGTCATTGAGCCACCTGTGCTGAAGCAGGGATATCTTTAAAACTAGACCTGTTGGTGGCCCTTGAGGACTGGAGTTGGCCACCCCTGATGTAGGGCATATCGGTAACGTAGGCGTCCGAATATGTGATTTGAATCCATAGGCAGACTGAGTTTAGTTCATTCCAATAATGAAATAGTCTAGTTTTGATCAATATATTCAATGGCTTTGCAATAATTCTGTGATGGATGGACTGTACGGTGGTTTTTATACAATTACCGAAGGGAAAATTTGGGGTTTGTGGCCATGTTTCAGGCATGAAGGCAAAATACATCCAATATGTATACACCCCTTGCAAATCTAGCATTTTTCTCCACCTTTTTGAAGAACTGTCCATGGTGCTAAACTGTTAGTTCCTTAGAGCAGGAACTTCTTCTTTGATTGTGTAACCGTGCGTAAACCGATGTGTGTCTGTCTTGCTGGGCTTGTCTATGACCTCATTGTGATACATAGTTACATAGTTACATAGTAGATGAGGTTGAAAAAAAGACATAGGTCCATCAAGTACAACCTATGCTAAATTTAGACAACATATACTTTATCCTATATCTATACTTAGTTGATACACTGTGGAACATGTTAGCACATTATACATAAATGATCATATAAATAATGTTTAAATGTGAGTGATTTTTTTTCTTATTCTGGATTTTCTGTCAAGGTGAATAATAAGGTAAAGAAAGTCCCAATGCTACATCCCATATGACAAATTATTTAGTACGTTACTATGCATTTTATCTATATTCATACTTCATTTAAAAAAAAAAAAGGTCATTAGTTTAATAATTTGGTCAAAATATTTTACGCCTATAACCATGTCACGGTAACCCCATTTCAGTAGGGCCTACACACTACCAATATTATATTGTCTTAAGTATTTCTTCCACTGCAGAGAGAAGGGGAATCACAAACACTGCAGCCATAAGCATGGGGTGAGTGATATATATGTGGTGCCTAAAGGGTTAAAATGTAAAAAAAAAACCTCTACGTGCTACAGGGCAGTTAAAACTGGTTAGAAACCAGAAATTACCTAATAATGATAGTGAAAAAAAAATCTAAAGAGTACAAAAAATAATAATAAAAAATATATAGATACAGGCGAGCACTAGCTGTGTGTGTGTGTGTGTGTGTGTGTGTGTGTGTGTGTGTGTGTGTGTGTGTGTGTGTGTGTGTGTGTGTGTGTGTGTGTGTGTGTGTGTGTGTGTGTGTGTGTGTGCGTGCTTGTAAAGGTCATACAAAGCAGATAAAAACAATGCAATGACTTTGGCCTTACGTGTATGTAATAAATGTGAGAATCAGGACAGTTACATCTCTAACTCCTGCACTAAAATAGCTGCGTCATGATAGTAACAGCATGTTCTTGTATAGCGCTGCTAGTTTTACGTGGCGCTTTACAGAGACATTTTGCAGGCACAGGTCCCTGCCCCGTGGAGCTTACAATCTATGTTTTTGGTGCCTGAGGCACAGGGAGATAAAGTGACTTGCCCAAGGTCACAAAGAGCCGACACCGGAAATTGAACCAGGTTCCCCTGCATCAATCTCAGTGCCAGTCAATGTCATTACTCACTGAGCCGCTCCTTCTCCATGATGTTTTCTTACTCTGTCATATTTTTTTGTTGCTACTTTTGTTGCACAGATATGCCTACAGTATATATGTTTATTTTGTGCATGTGACAAGACACAGATACGTGGGGGAAAAAATCTCTAGAAATGGTAAGCACCAAATATTAACAATTCTATTTTGCCATATTTGGCAAGCGTAGCATTTCTGTGACTTTCTCTGTAAGCAAAAGCTCACACACTTTGACAAGATACACAGTAAAGGCAAGAGTACAAGGCAGGTTAAATACAGGCGTGGAAACACCTCGCTGCGCGCTCTGCTTACTGAGTTTGACAATACAATATTAGAAGATGATAAGGTGGGAAGAACACCCCTGAGATTTAGCATGTTTGTAAATGAGTGATTTCATCTTACAACATGGACTGAAGTCTTTGATAAAGCGGAAGCCACGGCGAGAAACGCATCAGCGATTTCCTTTTTCACCTTTGTCGGCTTGATGCTACAGTACATGAAATTTGTTTCTAATTTTGGATTCGGCGCCTCCAGTTCTCACATTTTTGCTGTGCTCCTTCTATTTTGTTCATTTCTACCTCTTTTGCTCTGAGGGATGCACGCCCGGATGAATAGACTGATTACCCTTGATACAATGGGTCCGTGAGTAGTGCTCTTCATGTATTGAATTGCCCACCACTGGTTATATGATGTATCCCTGGATAACCTATTTAGGCTGGGAATGGATATGGATTAGTATATACTTACTTCACCAGCCTTGGGTTTTAGTCAGGACTTGAACTAACCTCTGGCCCTACTTAGTGTTGGGCCATTGGTGTTTGTTCCTTCCTGGTCTATCCCCTCTGGCTTTGGTTTCCAGCGGTGTGACGCTGTCCACAGACTCATCATCCGCTTCTCAAAGTGTTATATAGTTTTTTCACATTTACTGACATTACCTATCTAGGGTTTTTGATACTGTAGCACCATCGTTCGGAGAATTGTTCTCTTAATTGCAACATGAACTGCAGATACTACAGTTAGGATGACCATGATTTCCAGTGTCAAATAAATGTCTCGATAGCATCCAAAACTTTAAAAAATATATAGAATGAACTAGCAGTCACCCTAACACAATACAGCTGGAGGTGCTATGATCCTGCCCCACACAGAAGCCTGACGAAGGGGACAGGAGGCCTTGAAATGTTGCTCTATTGCAGCGCTGCGCAATCTTTCCAGCATGCGCCCCCTTCCTGCTCGCGCCCCCCTCCCCCTCACCTTCTTTCCGGCTCTCCTGCGTCAAACGAGGCTGCTGGGTCACGTTGCCATGCTCATGTGATGTCACATGACCCCGCGGCTTCATTTGACGCTGCTTTGCCATGGCGACGCGTCGCCGTAGATAAGGTAAGTGAAGTTGCAGAGGCCTTACGCGATCCCCCGGCATTAATTTAAATGCCATGGGGGAAGAGCACGGGGCCTCTGCAACCCGCCGCGCCCCCCTTCAATCTTGCACCCCGCTGCTCTATTGTGTACACATAACATAGTGTGTCTGCTAACATTTCCTCTCCCTGTGTGTGCTGATTTTTTTTTCTGTATTGTGGCTTTTTTTTGATACATTAATATATTACTTTTGAGTGCTGATCCAGTTTGTTTTTTATCCAACGCTTTAAAGTCATCTTTCAACGTAATAAGCAATGTTACCACAGTTGAACATGGGTAGGTAATTATATATCCCATGTACTGTACTTTTTTAAGCTTTTGCTGCCTAACTTGACACTAATGTGAATTAACCAGTATCCCACCATGATGCCCATCTGTCATTAATGTCACTTCAATGTGCACCATAATTAGGATATATTATGTCACTGGAAACTCCACTGCATTTTGTTCACCTATGTTGAAAATTGTTCCACTGGTAGGATAACACATTCAATAATTAACGCCTTCTCTATCTGGGCGCGCTAATGAGTGTGTTGATGTTACAGCTTCAGGCAGCTTTATTATTATAATATCTTGTGGGTATAGCCAGCTTTAACCATCCACTTTAATTAAGAGACAGATGTCATTGACTCACTTTTATTTAACACCTTATGCAAAAATATGTTCCCTTGATGTCAGCAGAGGAGAAATGATTTGCTCCTTGCTTGATTTGCCTTTTTATAGTATACATGCTGTAGTTGCAAAGTGTCACCGCAGGGAATCGGGAATAAGAATCTGGAATTGTAAATAAGGTTATGTACGTTTTCTAGAGAATGCAGCACATGCATACGCTGTGGTAAGGTAGGCAGAGCGGCTGTGGGAAGGTAGGTAGAGAGGCTGTGGGAAGGTAGGCAGAGAGGCTGTGGGAAGGTAGGCAGAGAGGCTGTGGGAAGGTAGGCAGAGAGGCTGTGGGAAGGTAGGCAGAGAGGCTGTGGGAAGGTAGGCAGAGAGGCTGTGGGAAGGTAGGCAGAGAGGCTGTGGGAAGGTAGGCAGAGAGGCTGTGGGAAGGTAGGCAGAGAGGCTGTGGGAAGGTAGGCAGAGCGGCTGTGGGAAGGTAGGCAGAGAGGCTGTGGGAAGGTAGGCAGAGAGGCTGTGGGAAGGTAGGCAGAGAGGCTGTGGGAAGGTAGGCAGAGAGGCTGTGGGAAGGTAGGCAGAGGGGCTGTGGGAAGGTAGGCAGAGAGGCTGTGGGAAGGTAGGCAGAGAGGCTGTGGGAAGGTAGGCAGAGAGGCTGTGGGAAGGTAGGCAGAGAGGCTGTGGGAAGGTAGGCAGAGAGGCTGTGGGAAGGTAGGCAGAGAGGCTCTGGGAAGGTTTTGCAGAAGTTGCAACAATGATTTCTACGGTCGGTTCTATTTACATAATACACAGCGAGGTTTACCAACTATTGGGGGGGGGGGGGGGTGGTGCGGTGTGGCAGTTACAGAGGTCCTACACTCTCCCCAAAGGTATTTCAATGAAATGCAGAGGAGACCGCACAAGGCCTCTGTAACTAACTTACCTTGGCTTCCAGCAACACTTCGTCATGGTAACCCGGCGTCAAATGACGTCGTGGGGGTCACGCGATGTCGCGTTTCTATGGCAATATGACATCACATAACCCCATTTGACGCCGGAGCCAAGCAGGAAGGGGGAGAATGGGGGGGGCGCGCGAGCAGGGGAGGAGAGCAGGCAGGTGGAAAAGATTGCGCACCCCTGCCCTACAGCATTGTAATGCCATTTTCAATGCATTTAAAGACTTACAGATTATTATACTTCTAACATTTTGTAAGCGTTTGTAACATCTGTGATTTTGATATCTTGAGTTTACATTGACTTACAAGTGAGTTTCAAAATAACATTAAAATGCACTAAGTTGTGTAGGCAACTATAATTAAATTACCAGGTGCATACCATCTAAGGGCCTGGTTTGATCTACAGGCCGCCAGTTGAAGAGCCCTGGTGAGCGGTGGGTGACCTGATTTTGAATACAGACTGCTCTGTTTATCAAGACCACAAAATAAATCCGTTTGGAAATGCAATGGTCGCTTAGTTCCAGCTAGAGATAGGCGAATTTTGGGGGGCAAATCTGGACCCGCAGCGGATCGGCCGGTTACTTTGGCCCGCGTATTTCCGCGGATCAATCTCAAAAAGGACGATTAGCGTTTTGCGGATTTTTTATTATTATTGCCAATACCATTTTTACGAATCCACCAACGGATTGCTGAATCCGCAGATTAAAACCGACCAAATCCATTTGCGGATTTCACACCGCGAAACGGGTTTTGGGGAGAAAATCCAGAATACAGATTTGGGCTAATTCGCCCATTTATTATTATTATTATTATTATTATTATTATCTCTAGTTCTAGCACACTTTAATGCTAAATGTCTATATGTGGCCATCAAATGGTTAATCTCCAGATCTAAGGCTAGATCCGCAAAATTCTGTTATGGATCATAACATGAAATTACCCAACAACAACAGACATTATGTTCCTTGAGTTAACATGGTATCCTATCAGCTAATTATATGCAAAAACAACCTACAAACTACATCTCACTAGCATAGGCTTAACATCACATTATTGTACTGTAGCATAATGCTGCATTATCTTCCAGTAATGTCGGGTTACCCTAAAATATGCCTTTAGCTTGAGTTGAGAAAGCGAATAGGGGGAAATAACGCTAGGAAATAACACCGTTCGTTAAATCATGCCTAACTGAGGTGTAACACCCATCATGGCCCTGTAAACGCCCCATTTCTGGGTAACGCCAAGTTTGTGTAAATGTGATAGGGCTGCTTGTAAAGTTGTGTGTAGTGTAAAGTGCATATTTGTTTTCTTGCAATTAGTGCACCACTTGTGTCTGTCATTTCTGTTTTCTTTTTGCTGGGCCCAGCTATCTATTCTCTATTTTTTCCTAAACTTTATTAACTTTTCATGTGGTGTCCTGGTGGCAGTCAAATGAATGCAGTACTGGTTTATTTGCTGCACAGTATTTTACACATGCAGGCAGTTCGAGCACGAATGAAGGGAGGTTAATTCTTTATGGCCAGGTATAAAAAAATATAGACAAATCCTTACCTGAACCATAGCAAGATTTGTTAAGGTGGTTTGGTGTTTGCTGTTGGGCAGAATCTGTGGAAAGATAGTGTTTCCTTCCTGCAATACCATACATGGTGGATTATACCATTTGTAGGGGGTTTAAAGGCAGGTGATACTGAAATTGAGTAACTTCTTATTTTACAAGAGTAAAAAAACATGCAGTTGATATTTACTTTTGTTTGGTTGTAGAAAATTGTATATGTGATGTCAAGTTTATTATGTTTTCTAAATTTTGTGTAATTTTGTTTTGTTTCCCCTGTGTGGTTGGCTTAGCTTGGTTTGATCCTACATGAACCTGGTGTCTGATGCTATTTAAGGAGGGATCAGGTCGCAGATCAGAGTGAGAGGGGAAGGTGAAGGATGTATTTCACCGCAGATGCCACTGCAAGGCTTATTCTCCCCAGGATCTGCTGCTCCTGTCTCCTTAAAGAGCTGGTACTTAAAAATCCACCTGTACAAACTATCAAAGGAATAAACCTGTCCTGGTTTACCAACAAATACTTGTCACTGTCTGACTTCCTGATTTTTTTTTTTCATATGGACGCAACCTCCCACAGTAAACTAAGTAACGTTAAGTCCCCAGGTTAACCTTAACATGCTTTTGTGGATATGAAATGCTATTATAAAACCTCATTGGCATATAATTTGCACGTTATTGCTAATTTCCCTTAGAGTTAACACTATGCACTTTATGTGAGAAAACATGGCTTACTGTTGTGTTATTGTCCTTTGAAAATACCCAGTTAGTGTTAATGTGATATTACATAAGGTTAATGTCCCATTAGGTGACTTAAGAGAACTATGTGGATCTGGATTCTAGGGTAATGCCCCACTCTATGGCCTGTTCTAGTAAAGGGCTATGGACTGATCTAGACTCTGTGGGAGGTCCCTCTGGGTGTAGTAAGGAATCACAAGGAGGGGAGCTTTCCAGGAGCTGCCTGGGCTAAGCCTCCCACATAAAGGGGCAGACATCTTAAAGGTCCACACAGCCAGCCACGTGTAGTTCACCTCAGGGGAGAACCAGAGCCCACAGACCTGAAAGGAAACACCCCTGTTCACTTGTAGCAGGGGATGTTGGTTAATTCCCCCGCCCCCCACCTGGGCGTAAGTTTACATACAAATGGGGGGGATGCAAGATTCTCTGCGGGGGTGTGCAGTGTTTACAGAGGCCCAGCGCGCTTCCCAAAAAGCATTTAAATTAAATGCCAGGGGAGCGGCGAAGGCCTCTGTAAACTTCACTTACCTTGGCTCAGACAGCTTCTGGATATGCGTCGCCATGGCAATGCGGTGTCAAATGATGTGGCGGGGTCACGTGATGCTACGTTGCCATGGCAACGTGACATCGTGACATCAGAACACCGGAGCCAAGGTAAGGAGGGGGGGATGGCGCGAAGAGGGGGGAGTGCCGGCAGAGGACCACAGGGGGAAAAGATTGCGCACCCCTGATCTAGAGGAATCATTCCCTCCAAAAGCCCAAGTCAGCGCCTCTGTTGGGTGGGAATCCAGTCTTCCAGGAGAAGTTCTATTGTCACAGAAATAAAATACTATCCTTTTATCCAAGTCTAAGGTGTTTTCCAGCAGTCCTTCCTTATTTATTTATTTATAAAATGTGATACCAGGAAGTAATACATTGAGAGTTACCTCTCGTTTTCACGTATGTCCTGGGCATAGTCATGATGACAGAAACATGGGTACATAGGAGAACAGGGTTATACATTATATATAAAGACATTGCATTATATTAGGTGAACAGGGTTATACATTAAATATGAAGATATTGCATGAACAGTTAAATATAAAATAAGTTATAGGCGAATGTAACAGTTACAGACCACATTAAAATGTGAGACAGCTTTAGTGTTGAAAGAACTTAGACTGGTGGTGGTTTTGAGAGTCTCAAGTAGATTGTTCCATGTGTGAGGTGCACGGTAAGAGAAGGTGGCGCGCCGGATACTTTGTGGAATCCTCGGACCATGAAAAGTCCCTTGTAGTCAGATCTCAGGTGATAAGTGTTGTGTGTGGTAGGGGTGAGGAGCTTGTCCAGATACGGGGATAGCTGGCCCAAGAAGTATTTGAAGGCAAGACAGGGGAGATTAACTTTGGCCATCACTTGAGTCTAGGTACAATCTAGTTTTTGGAGCATTTTGCAGTGATGTGTGTTGTAGTTGCATTGGAGGACAAAGTGGCATATTGAACTGTAGAGGGTGTCTAGTTTGCTAAGGTTATTTTGGGGTGCTGTCTTATATACTATGTCCCCATAGTCTATAATTGGCATTAGCATCTGCTGTGTGATGCACTTTTTGACCAGCAGACCTAGGGAGGATTTGTTCTTATAAAGTACACATAGTTTGGCATAGGTTTCGGATATCAGGGTATCAATGTACAACCCAAATGTTAAGTGGGAGTGAAACCATATGCCCAGATATTTGAAACTAATGACAGGGGGCTAGGATAGCATTAGAGCTAGTTCTGATCTGTAGCTTCGGAGGCATTGGAAGCTTTAGATATTTAGCCTTGGTCCCAAAAACCATTGTAACAGTCTTGTCAGTTTTTAAAAACAGTTTGTTTTGGGAAATCCAGTTTTCAAGTCTCAAAAATCAGATTATGATGCATTGCCCAAACTCTCAGGTATTGCCAGTCCACTACTGACCACATGCCAGCGCTCCAACTGGGCTGCTTCAGTGCCTGGTAGCCCAGTTGCTAGTATGGCCACATCCTGCACTCTTTACCACCCCCATGGTGCTATATATGTTTTTTTTTGACACATACAGTACAGTATAATCAATCTACACCTCTGCAGGTCCAATACAGCTATTAGAACATTAACTACTAGCTGGCAAAGGAAATACAATTGCTTTATTCTATGGCAGTCGGGTTTAAATTAATGTAATGGCACTGACGATATTTAGGTTCTAAAAGCAACTGAGTTTAGCAGATTTGATGTTTCTTTTCTATCTTTTAAGTAGCGGCTGTGTTGCCTTTATAAGGGACGTAGAAAAAGAAATTGCTTTTGAAATGTGAAAATACACAATGATGTATTTAATGTAAGATAAAAACCTTCAAAGGCCACCGATGGGTACGTGCAGCCCAGAAATGCTTGATTTTCGTTAATCGACATAACATTTTTAATTAATGCATCAATGAGTATTTGAAAGGAAACACAAGGAAATAGTCTTCATCTGTTGTGATTACAGCAAGTGAATAATCATTTCTAAACACAAATCTTTTCATGTTGCGTGAGATTAGGCACACAAAACTTATTTGCACAAATATATTTCAGGACGCTTGAAAGCAAAAGCCTTGGGGAAGCAAAATAACAGCGTCCAAATGTCCTGGGGTACTGGGGCAGAGCCAGTCTGTAGAAAAGTATAAATAAGTCCATAATAATGGTAGACAACATAAAAGGTTGCTTTAAATTAGAAATATTTCTCCAAAATAAAGTATCCTAGATTATATATGTAGAATAAAACACCACTCAATATGTTATATATTGCTGGCACATATAATCTGTCCTGATTATTCCTTTACCCTGTCTCTAATTACCATGCGTCGAGTAGGACCCCTCTCCCCATTCCCCATAAACATACCATACAACTGTGTGGGAGAAATTAACATCCACGGCTTTGTTTATTACAACAGATAAATATTTCATATTGATCCCTAACTAGGGACCCAGCAAGATTACGCTGCTCACACCTACCTGAGCTCGAGGTAAACCCTCAGCTCGTGCTCATCTAGCCAATCAGTACCTTAGTCCCCCATCAGAAGGTCACCCCCACACCAACGGAAGCTAGTCTGGAATGGCACCGCCTTCAACAAATTTCACCTGGAAGGTCACTGGCCGCAGCTTCCCCAACTAACATACTTCCGAGGTCTGAGACCTCCCTCCAGGATCCAATACTGACTGAGTCCCCCTCCCAGAGTAACATTACTCCCGCCAACACATACTCTAAACAGCGACAAAAACAAAATCCCAATCTTTTCTTCCAACGCCGACATCCATTCTGCCTAAAAACAGGGTAGGTAGGCGTAGATCCTAGAAGAAAGAGGAAGCTAGGATCCCTCCCCCTCACTTAAGTACCCCTTCATTTACCATTCCCCTGGCCTGACATCACAGCACCTTACAGGAGGGACTTTTCGGCCTTACGTCATGCCGCCCCTTCTTTACAAGACCAGGGCTCTCTTTAAGACAACTTGGTTAATGGCCTATTTGGTGGCCCTTGAGGAGAGAGGTTGGACCACATGGATGGGGAGGGTGTCTAAGTAACACATTAGCATGGGCATCTTATTAAAGTGGGAAAGAGGACACATCCATGTAGAATCTTAGCTCCTTATCCTCCCATTCATTGCACGTTAAACCTGAATATAAATATTTAATTCTGACTGCATGATTCTTAAACCACCTGTTTGTTATACAGTAGCAATTGAACAGTGTTGTCTTTTAAGCAAATTACTTTTTGCGTTTGCTTGCTTCAGGAAAAGTGACTTTGATTTTTTAGTCCTTCACCTCTACACCCTGTAAAAAATAGGGGACACCTTTGTACATTGATCCCAAAAAATAAGGCCTCTGTCAAACTTTGTATTTTATATTATCTAATTTATATATAAATGGTTGATAAAAAACATTATTATTATTTTTTTATTTTTTTTAAAGAATAACCGTATAAAATGTTTTAAAAAAAAAAGAATAATTTTCCTGGTAAAACACACAGCACTTTCTTTGAGAGCATTAGTGCTGATGGGAAAGGCAAATGTTTCAATTTAAGTCAATACCAGTAGCAGATACAGGTCCAACTTGATTAAAAGTAGAAGCAGAAATGCCATTAAGTTACCAGAGCATCAGATGTCAAACGCCACTGTTAACATATTTCCTAAATTTGGAAATCAATAATAAAAAAAAAATCTATCATGTTAGACCAAGATAAAGAATTTGAAACTAATTACTTTCCGTTTGTGCTTGTTCACACCTCTGCTTTGCTTAACAAAAGTCTTCTTTTTTTGTTCACTATACAGTAACAACTGTATAACTACTTCTGCTGCCTGACGGTCCCTTTCATATTCAGCCGAACTCGTCTGCGATCCGTATATGGGAAAGCGACAGTTTGATTTGACAAGTCTCTTACCGCGCGTCATCTCTGGAGGAGAAAGGGACATGACTTTGGGGCCTATTCTCGTAGCTCCGAAGTTGTCAGTGCCAAACCGCGCGGCATGTTCAGAAGTGGGGGAATAAAATGTGAGATTGCAAATCGCATCTTCTAAACCACATGTATAAAAAGTGACAAACCGCACGGTTTAACTGCCAAAACGCTCAGATTGTACGTGCTTTACAAGTGGAATGACCAGAGGAGGTGCTAACTCCATCCCCAGTCTGAGATATGGGTTTTACTGAGATATGGGGTTTTGCTAAGATATTGGGTCTTTCTGAGATATGGGGTTTTGCTAAGATATGGGTTTTGCTGAGATATGGGGTTTTGCTGAGATGTGTTTTTGCTAAGATATGGAGTCTTGCTGAGATATGGAGTCTTGCTGAGATATGGGGTTTTGCTGAGATATGGGGTTTTGCTGAGATATGGGGTCTTGCTGAGATATGGGGTCTTGCTGAGATATGGAGTCTTGCTGAGATATGGAGTCTTGCAGAGATATGGAGTCTTGCAGAGATATGGAGTCTTGCAGAGATATGGAGTCTTGCAGAGATATGGAGTCTTGCTGAGATATGGAGTCTTGCTGAGATATGGAGTCTTGCTGAGATATGGAGTCTTGCTGAGATATGGAGTCTTGCTGAGATATGGAGTCTTGCTGAGATATGGAGTCTTGCTGAGATATGGAGTCTTGCTGAGATACGGAGTCTTGCTGAGATATGGAGTCTTGCAGAGATATGGAGTCTTGCAGAGATATGGAGTCTTGCAGAGATATGGCGTCTTGCAGAGATATGGCGTCTTGCAGAGATATGGAGTCTTGCAGAGATATGGAGTCTTGCAGAGATATGGAGTCTTGCAGAGATATGGGGTTTTGCTGAGATATGGGGTTTTGCTGAGATATGGGGTTTTGCTGAGATATGGGGTCTTGCTGAGATATGGGGTCTTGCTGAGATATGGGGTCTTGCTGAGATATGGGGTCTTGCTGATACAGTATATGGGGTTTTGCTCTGTCAGCCACCCATATTTCAGGCTCTAGATGTAACTCACAATACCAATCTCGCCGCCCTTGAGGTGGCAGGAAAACAATGCGAGTTTGTAGATGCGGTTTGCATAACGGAGCTACGAGAATAATAATAGTTTTTGTCTAAATAGGTGAGTTTGAGGCTTTTTTGACAAACCGATCGGAGTGACAGAGCCAGAATGAAACCGCTTCTAAAACAGCCTTTTAGACACAGATTGGACATGCGAGAAAGGATTACAGAATAGCAAAGCATGTCAATCCGCTTCCAAAGGGCACTTTAGAAGTGGTTTGTCACTCTTCGGAGCTACAAGAATAGGCCTCTTTGGCTTGTAAGGTAGTAACTCAATGCTTAATCTGCCTCTCTCCAGACAAATCATCTGGATGACAATTTTTTTTTAACTATTTAAGAAATGAGCCTACCGCCACTCAGGTGGGTACTTGACAGTACAGAAGATTCTGGGACAAATCATTTTGTATATATGTGTACCTTCTGTAAGAAGGCTTATAATATAACTGTTGGTCATAACAGAACATTCTACAACATTTATATTATTGGTCCATTAAATGTCTAATATGTATAAAGTCATTGAGTGTAGAATGGCAGAAGCTCCTATAAACAGAAATGTCTGTATAATGTTTTTATAATATAGTAACGTGCAACTTTATTGGGACATTAGAGCACTGTAGTCACTGTCCGCTCCCAATCAGAAGAGCTCAAACGTTGACCAAGGTCAAACAAAACAGGTGTTGTACTCAATTTGATGGTTGATAGTAGAGATGATTATAATTGTTTATTTGTGAAGCGCCAACATATTCCACAGCGCGGTACAATAAGGAACAGAGTGACATCAATTACATAAATAGCGTTACATAGAAGTAAGGACAGACATGCGCAGATACAGAAGGTAGTGAGGGCCCTGATGCTGAGAGCTTACAATCTAGAGGGAATAAGGGGCAATGTTGAAACGAAAGGTAGAGTGACTGCTCACTGTGAGACAGAGAATGCCTCAGGATGGAGTGTCATCCAGCCGCAAAGCTGATCCCCTTAACGTTTGGGGGTGAGGATGTTAGGGGGTGTTAGTGTGAAATTTTGTCTAGCCGCACAGCTGGTCCCAATAGGTTGGGAGGGGGTGGTGGATGTTAGGGGTGACGCCAGATATGCTTCCTTGAAAAGGTGAGTTTTCAATGAGTTTTTAAATATATGAAAGCTGGGGGAGAGTCTGATGGTGCGTGGTAGGGATTTCAAGAGAGAGGGGGCAGCACGGGAGAAGTCTTGTAGGTGGGGGTGAGAGGAGGTGATAAGGCAGGAGGAAAGGCGGATGTCGTGGGTAGAGTGAATGGTGCATTTAGGGATATATTTGGGGATGAGCTTTAAGGGAGGGGCAGATATGTGTTAAACATTCACACAGATTTTCAAATTTGGAGGATTTGAGGCTTTTGTGAAATGCTCAAAAATCAGCAAGAGCCACTATCTTAGTCAGCAATTTAATTTCACCAAGTTGCAAGAATTTTCATATTTGTTTGAAAAACCATGGATGGAGTTAGAAAATGATGTGAATGTTCTGTTAAAAAGAAAAAAATGCAAAGCAAGCTTTTACAACTATTTGTCATACTTGTAGGAACACTATACAGCCAAGAGAGAGAACTAACGTGCAACTACCCAGAATGCTTGTTATTGGTCTAACCACTGTATGATAGGAGGATGAGGTGAATGAAGCTGATGGTGAAGACTTGTAGAAGACACACAGATACACGCACGGTCAAGGGTATTCTATATTTGCTGCATTTTGTGGGGTGGAGTGGTTTTGTCCCTTTTATTGCCCACCATAATCTAATTGTGTATGATAGCGAACATTCTTTCACCAAGCTGATATAACTATGCACTAATCTATACTTAACTACTCAGTCACTCTACTATCATATATCACAGCATGGCACTGAACACACCTTTTGTTTCCTTTGTGGAGCATATTCCCAAAGCTAGAGTTAAAAATAAATATTAATCTCTGATGCTAGAGGCTCGGACAGTTATTGGGCTGTTATAGTGTTCTAGGCGGTGAATGATCCTGCTGCAGTAAATTAGTGTACATCACGCTCCATGACTGCTGCATCCCTACATATCAAAGGTTAATGTCTCCAGCAAGATAAATATATGTGGCAATAAATACAAGGCCTCCAGTCCCGCTGGATCTGACAAATAGTTCTTTTTAATGACTACACGAGCGAGGCAGACACAGTCTGACTTTAGATGTTGACCCCATTTCCCACAAAGGATATGCTAATTTCTTGTTTATTTACTCCTTTTATTATGCTATTTGTTTTCCTCTGCCAGGTTCTTGTTGTGATTTGTTGTTATTAAATCACCACCCTGTTAAAATAACTAAGGATTGCTAATAAGAATTTTCTCCACGGGAGCTCTTATAAATGGGACCCTGTTCCGTTGAGAAGGCAGAGATATATTGCCGACTGTATTTATGGAGGGAGAACATAGAGCTGCAATGAAGTTAAGGTACACATACGTAGTTCATAGGGGATACAAGAGCAAACATTTGAATGCACTTGCAGAATAAAAACTCATTTGGTTTCTTCTGCCTTACCTTCTGCTTAAATGAGTGCTTTTTAATTATTCAACACTGTACAGCTATATTTATAACAGATTAGTATGTTTAACCATGTAATTCAATGATCAGATTCAACACAGTAGTAGCAAGTGCAACACATTTTGTGTAACATCTGCATGTGACTGGAAAGAAAAAAAATCTCATGCATTTTGGGATCACAGGGCAAAATTATATATACAGTATTATACCGCGCGCTATGCTGTCATTGTGATGCGATTATTATTATTTTTTACAAATCCAAGTTTTTGGCAGAAAAACAAAACATGAAAAGCTTTTTTTTAGAGCCAAAGCACAAGTTTAATTTCCCACTCTTAGTAAAAGGTAACCTCTCCACCGATTGCTCTTTAAGCTCTCTCCCAAAATACAGGACATACTGACTTCAAGGAACATATGAGCAACCTTTACATATTGGTTTCATGATCATCAATTAGTCCTTTCAACAGCAAAATGGTCACTTTTGCAGCTTGCCGCACACACGTTACACTTTCCACATAGCCAATTTAACCAGAATATTCCCCACTTCGTTTGGGGATTCATCATTATGGCACAGCAGATGGGTTGATTCACTGTGAATTAAACCACATTTTGGGATTGCATTAATATGGATGTTGTTTTACAGCCCATATCAACGTACAAGTAAGCAGTATACTTGGTAATGAAAAGCACTGGGACGGCTATCTTATACAGCTGTTAGGCAGCTGGCAGGCAGGAAAATGATATCGCAATGTAAATGTAAATAATTTCACTCCGCAGATGGGCTTGTAGGTTTTTATAGGCAAATCAAATGACATATTGTCGTGGAAGATACAGTCATATTATCATGAAAGACTGCACAGCAGGTTTTTTTTTTTTTTACCTGCTTGGTCAGCTCTGCATACACTAAGTGACATATCAGGTGAAATTAAAGAGTTCCGTGACAAATGCCAGTGCATTCGGATAAACCCGCTGGTCCATAGACTGCATAGAATTGCTTCATAAATAAAACCGCAAATCAGAGTTTAGACTTGGTATGCATCATCAACACCAAAGAAGATCTTGAAGTCTAATACTGCTGTGTTAAATGTGAAAAATCCCATTTATTTTATTTTAAATAAATCAGTTCTGTAGTATTATTTTTTTTTTTAAACTCCTAATGCCATTTTTTTATGATTTTTTAAAATGTAATGATTATCCTTTGGTTTGTAGAGCAACCCTTTACCGAGTCACATCCACTTCCTCTATTGAAACAGGCTCTCGCGCACACCTTTTTTGAGCTCTGCCCTTTGGCAACAACGTATTACAAACAGATCTGTTTGCTGGGTTCCAATCAGCGGACTGTCTATTACTCTGAAAGCTGTAACAATAATGTGTTAGTTACACTTAGTAATATAATGTTACAAATCAGCTGCAGATTTTCACAGACTGCAGCAAAAGGTTAGGAGGCGGCCATTTCGTTAGGCACACAATCAGAATTTTTACAGATTTATACCCAGCTTGGGTAAGCATGTGATACATTGTCACATGATTTACATATAAAAATAAGGAAAAAAAAGAAAGGGGGGAAAGTAGTATTGCTGCTTTAAGCAGTGGGACCTCACCCTTCTGTGCTCTTGCAGAGAAATCTTGCTTAGTAATATACTGGGGAGCGCACATCAATGTAACATCTCATGTAACATTTATGTTGCTATTTGGCACATGTGTAAGGGCTACAAATTAGGACCTGAAATACTCACCCTAAAGCAGCACAACGAAAAGCACAGAAGATACTATACATAAGGACAAATGTATCAAAGCAAAACTGGAGCCATTTTGGGGGAACAACTTTGCTCCAGATGTAGAACAAAATCCTATTGCTTTCAATAGGATTTTTTTTCTTTGATACAAATGGTGCAGACGCTGGGCCCCAGAATCACTCCACTTTTGCCTTCATACATATGTCTCATATTGCTTCTGCCACCTGCTAAGAATCTATGGAACGCATGCTGCACAGATCCTAACGTTGCCATGATCAGGGATGAGCTACAAAGCGTTTTATTTTAGGAACTTGTGTTTTACATTAATATGTCTTCATGATGGAAAATGATTGGAAGATTGCATCTGTGAAAGGATTTAAAAAAGAAAACGCAACTGGTACGAGTGCTCGGAAAATGGTTCATGTGCCTTCTGCAAGATCTAAACAAGGATATAAAGAAGATTAGACTGCTACTAGAAGGAATTCTATCATTTACATTTCCTTTGGGCTTATAAAATTAGGAATAGCAAGCTTTCACACACAACAGGATACTGTTACCCTGCCCCTACATTATGTATCAAAGTATTTTGGTCCCATCTGTCCCAGCATGCACCTTGGGGAGAGTCAGTAGGAGGAGTTGGGGGCGGGGGGGTAGTTACATGGTGCACAGATTATAATGAGATATATAACATGTTGCGTCTCTCTGACCCAGCTTGCACCTTGGGAAAGAGTCAGTAGGAGAAGTTACATGGTGCACAGATTATAATGCGATGTATCACATTCTGTCACCTTGGGTAGTGTCAGTAGGAGGAGTTGGGGAGGAGTTACATGGGACACACATTATAAGGAGATGTATCACATTCTGCGTCTCTGCCCCAGCTTGCACCTTGAGTAGTCTCAGTGGGAGGAGTTACATGCTGCACAGATTATAATGAGATGTACAGTATCACATTCTGTGTCTCTCTGCCCCAGCTTGCACCTTGAGTAGTCTCAGTGGGAGGAGTTACATGCTGCACAGATTATAATGAGATGTACAGTATCACATTCTGTGTCTCTCTGCCCCAGCTTGCACCTTGGGGAGAATCAGTAGGACGAGTTGGGGGGAGTTACATGGTGCACAGATTATAATGAGATGTATCACATTCTGCGTCTCAGCGTCAATTCTTTAAGCCCTTTATTTTCCCTCCAAAAATCGTCCACATCTGAGGTGGTGTAAGTCTAAAAGAAAAAGGTTTTACATACTGTATGCCGCACCCCTTCTCCAAAAAACAGAGCCGTGCGTCTAAACACCCTTTTCTCTACGTGGACACAGACCCCTTTATCGTTAGCCATCTCTTTGTGAGGACCGTGTCTCTTATATCATTGTTTGTAGTCTCTTTGGGAATGATAGCCTGCAGTCCACTGTATGGTTATGAGCCCTTTGAGTGCTGTTATGATCCTTTCCTTTTTGTCACTGTAAAGAAAATAAACCTGCCCATAGATCATGCAACTAGGAATGGGTGAACCAGTCCAAATCCGTTTACCGGAATTTCCCGGGTTTGCAAATCAAAAGCCGTTCCGCGGTGTAAACTCCGCCAACGGATTGTTCCGGTTTCAATCCATGCGGATTAATCCAAAACCGCCATTGGATTGCAGAATCCACGGATCGATTGTTAAAATCCACCAGCGGATTGTATCCCATGACGGTTTTGGATTAATCCGCAACAGTTGAATTCGCCATTTTTGAGACTGTAAGTACGAGCTGATTGGGTAATCTATCCCAGGTTTCAGAACACCCCATGCCTATAAAACCAATAATTATACATCTGTAGTTTTTCTATTAATATTTCTGATTTACACATAAACATTAGACATAAATAAAAGTATACATTGTCCTGGGACAGGATTGTGTTATTTCTCTGTCTTCACTCCTCAGCCTAGCTGTTGTAACAAATGTTGCGACCCCTTGTGGGTTTCTTGGCTTCAGCCAGTTGCCTTGGCAACCCCAGTGCCTTTTCTACCTGGATGGACTGCTCCCCCTCTCCTTGACAGGTGGTACTGTCCCAGTTAATTTCCCATCAGACCAGCATGCGGTCTCTTAGTACCAGCAGCCATCTTGAGCAGTCATCTCTCCTAATCCTGATAAAGTTACTGATTTTTACCTATCCCTATATCTTGCATTTAGCCCACTTTCCCCATAGCTCCCTCCCCCTCCATTGCTCTCATGTCCCAGTGTTCCCTCAGTACTTTTCCCCCCTTTTTATTTGTATGTTGTTGCCCCAAATAAACACTTCAGCAAGTAAGAATTTTCCCTCGCCTGATATATGGGATTGAGTTAACCAGCCTGTCCCTCTCAGGGTGTGCTTGGGCCAGAACATACATCATTAAAACAATGTGTTTTTCTTTTCATATGTTAAAAGACTTGTGATATTAGGAAGCTCTGTACAGACAGATTTAGCCATCGTTTTTTGCACTCACTAATGTGACGCTTTGCGCCTCCTTTAATGTGAGATTTGATGTGGTAACATTGAAACTAACGTACACGAAACAAAATGCCACCGGGTGTCAGTGAATACATTTATTTTTTTCACGTTAATGTTCTATTAGTGTACATCAAAAGCAGTTGTAAACATGAAATTAATCTTATGGTAAGCATTTACTGGTACAGCTGGGCAAATTATAGCTTGCTTTTAGGATAATGAATATTGATAGTTATAAAGGATGTTTCTGATGTATGTTAGCACTGTCTAATATTTAGAAAGTCTAAAATTAGAATGATGTGGTTAAGTAAGATTTGGTGCAAAGATAGGACCCAGGAATTGATGTAAGATTACATCAATAAAAAGCCGAATAAAGCTTTTATTTCACTTCTCAGAAAAGGGAAAGAGGAAGGATAGGATGTCTGCTACCAAGCAGAATCATCGCAGAAAGCAACAGCAGGAGATAACTATATCACAGGCAAAAGAGGGCAGGTATGGTGAAGGAAGAGCAGGGGGCCATTCACACCCACAGTATCCAGGGCGTTCGCTCTATAATTATCACCTATGACTGTTAGACATATACCAACATATATGATATGGTTGCCATGATTACGACCCCAGCTGAAGACCAAAACTTTGGTCCTTACCAAATCATGCAATGAATTATATCCTTACCTGTGTGTGACTATTCCTTGGCATTTTCTACTAATGCAGACACGTAGTTTGGAAGGTGTTCATGGTTGAAACCATCTATATCAGGGGAGGCCAACTCCAGTCCTCAAGGGCCAAAACGTCCCAAATAATATTAGCATTAGTTATAACTTATACACTGCCATTGATCCCGTTGGATTAACACAGGCCATACAATCATTCATGTTGTTGGTGATGTCCTGATAAAGCAGAAGCAATACAGGTCTCTTCATTCCATCAGTGTCAATACTTCAAAGTTGACGGAGTCTGAAGTTTTATTCCAGTCTACCTCAAGAGTGGGAAAACTACAGTCCTCAAGGGCCACAACAGGTCAGGTTTTAAGGATTTCCCTGCTTCAGCACAGGTGGCTCAGTCACTGACTGAGCCACTGATTGAACGACCTGTGTTGAAGCAGGGATATCCTTACAATCTGACCTGTTGGTGGCCCTTGAGGACTGGAGTTGGCCACGCCTGATATCTGTATCCTACCTACAGGAACATTCTACACACCTCTTCATACACCAACATACTATATGTATTACTTGTTTGTTAGTCACAATTATGTACAGTAACATACAGAATGCTAACATGTGCTACAGTATGTACTGCTAATATATTGCCATGCAATTTAATGAATGTGTACATTGCTCAGTGAATGAAATGACGGCATTTAGATAGTATACAGCATATGAGTAGAGATGGGCAAATTTTGTTGTGGATTTGGATCCGCAGTGGATCGGCCGGTTCCTTTGGATCGGGGATTTCAGTGGATCATTCTCAAAAAGGGCGATTTCGCGTTTTGCAGAATCAGCCAACGGATTACTGAATCCGCGGATTGGATTCTACAAATCCATCCACGGGTTGTATCCAATGGCGGATTTTGATGAATCCACGTGGATTAAACCCGATCAAATCCTTTCACGGATTTTACACAGTGAAACGCATTTTGGGTTGAAAATGCAAAAAAAAAAAAATTCGGGAAAAGGATTTGGCCGGATTCGCCCATCTCGACATTTGAGTAGACTTAAAAGGCTATTTCTCATGACCTTCATGTTACCATACTTATCCCTTTGATCTCTCTGTTGCTCCCCAGATAAGCATGGCTTTGTGATTTAGCATGTATTGTTGACATACTGTAGTAGACAAATAGTAATTGTTCTTTGCAGAGTCCAAAAATACAATTAAAGATGGAAAATTAATAGCTAAGAGTTTGTTTTTTAAACCTATTTCCTATCTTTTTCTCTATGTAATTGCATACTTTATTAGGTCTGAGCAGTAATAGCTTCTAGAGTCTAGGTTGCATCTTGAAGTATGTACAGAGCTAATTAAAGTGGACCAAAGTTGTGCAGTCTGCTCTGGAAATACATTTCTTACAGCTCATTAAATGTCAATTTTGAAGAAAGAATCTTTTGTTCTTTGCAACTCTACGAAAAAGTATTTTTCTAAATCAGTACGAGACACGTCTCAGTCTGCTGCACCCACATTAGTATAGTACTATAGAAAATAAAGAAGGATTAACGTGACGCTGTTTAAATCCAGGCTGTTTGCAGAATATGCCCCCCGATATAATGCTCAACAATAAAAAAATTAAAAAACCTGTAGCACTCAAATGCAAAAGAGATAAAACACAGCAAATTGCTAATGTAAAACAATGTAACAGTTTAACACATGAAGAGAGATATGAGGCTGGTTTTATAGTAACTGCTGGTGCGCGTGCGGCCGCACGCACGGCGTTGAGCGTGCAGGTGATGCGGGCGTTTTGTACCTATAGTACAAGCGGTGATGCGCGCTGCTGGGGGATGTGGCCATAACATCACAGTGTTTTTGTAAGGAATCGGGGGCCACGTCCCCTGCGACGTGACCCCTCCTTAACCACTACCAGTACTGCAGCTGCTGCTGCCTCTGCCCCTCATTGCTACCGCTGCCGGCGCGCGGCACTTCCTGCTACTCACGCCGTGGCCGCCATCTTGGATTCTCGCGCCAGCGTTACAGAGCGCGCATCTATCCCTGGCACTTGTAACACGCGCGCCATGACTTCCTCCGCCCCCCACTCAGCCCGGGAGTTCTTGCCACACCTCCTGCACTCTCAGCTGAGCCCTGTTAGTCCCAGCCTCTCAGGAGCTGCTCCTCGTCACGCCCCCGTCCGGATTGGTGGATATCGCTTTAAATACCCTGCTCAGTCGCTTCCTCCTTGCTCTGCATAGCTCCATGCTTCCTGTGTAACCTGGAAACAGTGTCGTGCTCCTGTTTGTCTTTACCCCTACAGATTTGAACCGGCTTGTCTGACTTCCGACTTCAGCTTACCCATCACGATTCTTACCTCTCAGACCCTTGGACACGGAAACGGATTTGACTACGGAACTCTCTATACTCCTGAACTCGGCAAGTACAACGACTATTCTAAACCTTTACCGAGGCCTGGCCACGCTACAACCACATCCCGGACCCGCTCCCTCTGCTGTCAGTGTGTATGTTCAACATCCCACCTCAGTACAGGGGACTGGCCTGGTCTGCGGGCTGCACAGCGTGACAGTTAGGCTGCGCTTATAGTGCCGGCAACGCGACGTCGCTGCAAAACAAATGCATTGCCGCCGTCGCGTGCGCTTATAGTAAGCGACGGCGCGGCAGATTGGTCTCAATCACTGGAAGTCACCTCTATTTGATTTTCCAGCGACCGTCGCGTCACCGTCGCCAGCACTATAAGCATAGCCTTAGGCCGCACTGTGATTGGCAGTGTCACATGGTGCGCTAAAAGTGCGAAAAGACAAATTTCATGTCTTTCCTCAGATCTGCTGCGCCAAAGCTCACGGCCGTGCACGCATCTCAACTATATTAACGTCAGGTCCGCACATGCAGTTATCATTGACGCGCAGCACACGGTAGCACGCGCTCACTATATTACAGGCCTAACAGGCACAGGCAAAGAGAAGCAAAATATTTCAGGATAATCTTTGTCAGGTGGCAGAGAAACGCCAATACAATAGAACAAATAGAAATGTTCTATAAAAATGGTGGAAAGTAAGAACACAACTACCTACTGTAACTACCAACCATGCCCTCAATATCATAGGTAGAACAGCTGGAAATGGGAGGAAACATGGTTTCCTGGTGTTTCTTCTTTCTGTAAAAGGGACTGTAAGAGACGTGTGCAGAGGTACGCAATGGAGACCAGTTTAAGGTGAAACTAAAATGAGGCTTTATTGTGCCTGTTCCTTTAACACTGCAAAAACACAAAAATAAACCAAATAAAGGCCTACTTTGCTTTGGAGAATATCTACACCTTTACTCTGTCCCTTTCTAACTGGGTGGGTAGCTAAGCTAGTTACCACCCCCAATCATATATACATATAGATATACAACAGTCCAAGAAGAACGTCTCTTATCTGTTTGTTGTAGCTGTAGGGGAAGGCTTCTCTGCTCTCCTGGGTCAGCACCCTCATGTGCTATGGCAATGTCTGTGTCCAGGTATAGAAGTCTGGTCCCCTTGTCTTGCTTTCAGCATACAGTCCTTCTGCAGCTCAAGACATCTGTTCCTCTGGCCAGCCCTAGTTTGTATGGGTTACATACAAAAAAGAGCACACCTGAGAAATGTGTTAATAGGAGCAATTAAAATATACTTGGCATATTCTGCTGGCATATTTCCCAGGTATATCTCAGGTATCGCAGGTGGGCTCTTTTCTAGTAAAATAGGTCTCTCTCTATCATAAGTTTTTTTTTTTTTTTTTTTTTTTTACTGTTACTCTGCAATTTAGCTCTGCCTGTAATTGTGATCAATTGAAATTATAGGAAGCTCTATGTGCTTTAAATATATGTTTCTAAGTTGTTTTTGTGTTGCTACTCTATGAGCTTAGTATTCAAGATATCTACAGTATGACTAAACAATGAAACACTTGAGTTACAAAGTACACACTGGTTCTCTCTATATTTTATGCTCAAACACTGTATAAAAATAAAGAAACAACGAAACAAAAATATTCATTTGAAATGTTGATTTTATTAGTGCCACTGTGAACATAAGGGAAATAAACCTTATTTACATTGTTAGAAGGCACTGTGGTTTCCCCTGAGAAGCTTTTACCCTGCACTAGAAATAAGAGCATACAGTGGTTTGTTTTAATTATTATGTTTCTTTTCAGAGAAATTTCTGTTTCTGTGAGAAAACGTAAATAAAAGTTATGCTTTACCCTTCTTGCAATGGGGATACAGGGGCCTGTTGAGGTAGCTTTGATGTTATCACTGCCAAATCGAATGGTTTGGCATGACCCTACCTCACGGTCCGACATTTGCGTTATCACGGTATTCAGAAAGAGTTATCGCAGGTCAGAAACTGGGAGGTAGGACAATGCCAATACCGCTCGGGATAGCAGTGTCCTTATCTGAGCCTTTTTCTAAGTTCTGCTGCTGCGATCTGGACGCAGTCTGTAAGAACTGCACAGAAGAGAGCTGCATCTCCCTGCACAGCTCTTACAGGCGATCGCACTGATTTTTGTTTGATTTTAATAACACAGTATTGAAGCAGGGGGTCTCCGGAGCTGAACCGCATTCATTTCAGGTCCAGGGACCCCCTGCTTCCTGAGTTACAGGCCCCAGTATGGGGTGCCGGTATCGCCGCAAATTTAAAATGTCCCGGTCATGTGATGTGGGAGATTTAAACAATGCAGGGAGATACCAGGAACCTGTAACTCACGAATCAGGGGAACCCTGAAGCTGAAATTAATGTGGTTCATCTCCTGAGATGCCCTGCTTCAATACAGTGTTATTAAAATCAAATAAAACGGCTTCATTACCTTAGTGGCTTGCCGCTAAGGTAATGAAGGGGTTAAACTACTGTACTGTACCTGTTTTTTGGGGGTAGAGGGGGTGTGTGAAGGGGGTAGTTGCCACAGGGTGGATGGTTAGGCCTACCGGGAAGGTTGCGGGAGGAGTTAACACCTTCCTTGCCTCACCTGAATTGCTTCTTTACGTCACGAATGAAGAGGGCAAGATACCAATAGATGTTCACTTTAGGAAAGATGTCAGCGTACAATATTTTTTTAATAATCTGGTAAAGTAGCAGATTTATATTCTATTCCATATATACTGTATATGATATATATATTTTTTTTTTATATAATCATCTTGTATTTACACATTGTATTTACAGTATACTATTTAGGCTTATTGTGATCATACAGTATGTTCTTTCTGTGATCATATTACAAATGTGACTTTGATTTCAATATATCTTTTTTGAACATCTATAGGTGACATAGGGCTATGCTATAAGCGTCGATAAGCCACTTATAGAGCACTTATTGGCCAAAATGCCTACTGCTATTCAGCAAGCCTCGATAAGTGGGCGATAAAGGCATAAATGGCCCACATTTTCAGCCGTCAAAAAAGGATTGCCGGGTGAGCGGCGATAAGCCACTTGTCGTCAGGTTCTGAAACTCGTGCAATTCTAGTAGCCGAGATTAGTTTATCGAGGCCTATTGCGGCTCTAGAATGGCGAGTTTCTCCCAAAATCCTCACGCCAGTAAAAGTTGGCGTGAGGCTGGGGAGAACCTGCTGAGAGGCGGCGAGAGAGGACTTAGAAAAAAAATGCATTTTTTCTGCATCAGATTAATGCCGGGGGTCTCCAGAGCTGATATCCATTAATATCAGCACCGGAGACCCACAGCATGAATCCCATGCAATAAAAATGCATTTACAGGCAACTTAATTACCTTTGCGGCTAACCGCTAAGGCAATTAAGGGGTTAACCCCTCCCGCTACCCACCAAGAGCCAAATACCCTCTTCACCCACCCCCGCTACCCACAATAAACACTAATACCCACCTCCTCTACCCCCACATGATTGATACGAGAGGCCACGGGTGTCCTCAGGTGGTCCCCGCGGGTGTCCAAGGGTTCTCAGGTGATCCTCGCGGGTGTCTGGAGGCCCTCAGGTGGTCCTACAAGTGTCTGGGGGACCTCAGGTGGTCCCCACGGGTGTTTGGGGGTCCTCAGGTGGTCCCCGCAGGTGTCTGGGGCCCTTGGGTGGTCCCTGTGGGTGTCCGGGAGTCCTCAGGTAGTCCCTGCAGGTGTCTGGGGGCCCTCAGGTGGTCCCTGTGGGTCCCCGCTGACCTGTGGTACCAATGCTGTGGCAAAAAAAATGTGCATTACATTTAAACAAATACACCTCCCCCACACACACATACAGTACAGTAATGGGCAAAATAACTATTATCCAAATATGGATAATAGTGCATTTGCAAATTATAAAATAAAACATTAGCCAGCCAGCATAAATAAAGTAAATAAACCTTTCTACTTCATCGTCGTCAGCATACTGCAGGTGCATGTTCTCCGATCATCGGGAAGCGCATACCATGTGGAAACAAAAAACAAGTGCTTATTGTGCAATATTGTAAAGTCAATGACGTGAAAAACAAAAAAAAAAAAAAAAACTGCTAGCTCAGATGTACAGGCATACCCCACATTAACGTACGCAATGGGACCGGAGCATGTATGTAAAGCGAAAATGTACTTAAAGTGAAGCATTAACTTTTTTCACTTACTGATGCATGTACTGTACTGTAATCGTCATATACATGCATAACTCATGTAACTAACACATTTGTAACAGGCTCTATAGTCTCCCCGCTTGCGCACAGCTTCGGTACAGGTAGGGAGCCAGTATTGCTGTTCAGGACGTGCTGATAGGCGCATGCGTGAGCTGCCGTTTGCCTATTCGGCGATATGTCCTTACTCGCGAGTGTACTTAAAGTGAGTGTCCTTAAACCGGGGTATGCCTGTATACGCAGAATACTCACAAACGTGAGATGGATGAAGGCACATAAAGGTATATTTAAGGAATGGCTGCAATCCGTGCAAACGGGATATCACCAGACCGGTACTTTCCACAATGGACCTTAGGATAAGATGATACTGGACATAGTGTAGACTGTATAACACATTTAATATGGGTAAATAAAATCCAATCAACTCACATGGTGTATGATTTAAAAAGGCATTTAGATCACAAGTATTGGATCTCTGCAATCTCTGCAACCGGATGAGTCTTCTCTCAGCTCTCCCTCTGTGCTGGCGTGCGTGTTACGAATGCGTCTCACCGGCAGCCGGAAGTGACGACATCCGTATCCAGAGGTTCCGGTTGGTGAAACGACGTCACTCTACGCGTTTCACCTTCTCGGTTTCTTCAGGAGAAGGTGAAACGCGTAGAGTGACGTCGTTGCACCAACCGGAACCTCTGGATGCGGATGTCGTCACTTCCGGCTGCCGGTGAGATGCATTCGTGACACGCACGCCAGCACAGAGGGAGAGCTGAGAGAAGACTCATCCGATTGCAGAGATCCAATACTTGTGATCTAAATGCTTTTTTAAATCATACACCATGTGAGTTGAATGGATTTTATTTACCCATATTAAATGTGTTATACAGTCTACACTATGTCCAGTATCATCTTATCCTAAGGTCCATTGTGGAGAGTACCGGTCTGGTGATATCCCGTTTGCACGGATTGCAGCCATTCCTTAAAGATACCTTTATGTGCCTTCATCCATCTCACGTTTGTGAGTATTCTGCGTATACATCTGAGCTAGCAGTTTTTTTTTTTTTTTTTTTTTCACGTCATTGACTTTACAATATTGCACAATAAGCACTTGTTTTTTGTTTCCACATGGTATGTGCTTCCCGATGATCCCTTTATCCACTTGCCACGAGGATTGAGAAAGCAATCCTACACCGGGTTATAGCTGCATCCGACTTATGTGTTTGTATAAGTATCACCATTAATATTACTATGTGTATCATGTGTATCTAGTTTTTTCAATGTTAAGTATCACTTTAATATATACACTGGCGACACGTTTAATTTGAGTAGGGCTAGTACCGCAAGCCGGGACATGTACCGGCTTGCTAGCTCCACTCCCTCGGCGTGCGCGGTCACGCGTCATCGGGAGCCTGCGCCCCCTGCACGCGCGTCCAGGGCTCCCCGAGGGACCCCTGGTGTCCCGCGATGTGGGGGACGGCGGTAGGGGGTCCCGGGGGACCCGGCGGACCCGGCGAGCGGAGGGAGAAAGCCCCGATTGGAGGGCGCTCCTCCGTGGCTTCGGCGTGCGCCCGGCACCCTCCGACGCGCTCCAGGTTACTGCTGCGGCCGAGACCGGGCAAATGCTCAAATAAACTCGGCCGCAGCAGTATGAGCGCCACGTTTGGTTAAACCCCTTTCACACACGCATGTTCTCCGATGCCAGCAAGAATACAAGAAAAAATATAATCTAATGGCCCCTAACCCCTTAATCACCGTAGCGGTTAATAAACGCTATAGTAATTAGGGGGTTAACTCACCCTCCTCTGCTACCCACCCGGGAGGCCTAAACATCCACCCGAGACAACTATTCCCACCCTATACCCATTGATTGGCATAATGCTACATCATAGGGTGCTGATTGGCATCCTATACCCATTGATATACCCATTGATTGGCATAGTGCTACATCATACCCATATAATATTTGCATGATAAGCCACTTTAGCAGTCAATGGTCACCCTAATAAAAAAGCATGAAGGCCAAAAATACACAATAATAAAAGATATACACAAGCACCTAAACACCACAATTCAAGAAATAAAAGCACTAGCCAACCAATTCATTTTAAACACTAGCTAACAAAACAATTAATTAATTTAAAACGCTAACCAAACCTAAAATGTACTATAAACAAGCCATCCAAATTTCAAACAATTGAATCCAAACAATAAAAACAAATAGAAAAAATTACATTAAATTTTAAACAAGCATTTGCCCAAAAAATGCATTGGCTGTCACTGTATTTATCTGTACCCTAAAGGGGCACAGATTAATACAGTACATGGGCAATCACAAACATTAAAATTAATAAATACAATTAAAAAAACAGAAAAAAAGACATTTACATACATTCAATATTTCTCTTACCTTTAGAAGTCTTCACCCTTAAAATCCCGTTGTGTCTTCAAGCTCTCGTACCGCGACGTCATCACCCGAAATCCAACGCTATCCACCTGGAAAACAAGCGTCAGGTTAAAAAAAAATCTTCTTTCTTTTATCTTCTTTCTTCATCTGTCATTATTTTCTTCTTTTCTTTAATCTTCTTTCTTCATCTGTCAATCCAAAGCCCCATGGTAAATCCAGAACAGGATGTTCTCTCATTGGCTTCTTGAGGTAAAATGAGACGTACAGGCCATTATAAATTACCAGTGACATCACATTTTAGGGTCAGATGGTATAGCTCCAATCCAATTGGACGCTGTATCATGTGCCCGCCTCTTTTTTTTTTAAGGATGTGATGTCATCTACTGTACAAGTGCGCATGGCTATATCATATGGTATTACAGCCAATGGGATTGAAGACAATCCCATTGGTTTCTGTACCATGTGATAGGTTACAATAGTTCAAAAGGAAGTGTTGGGGGAAAGGGGGAGTATTTATTTCAATGTTTTGCACATTTTGTTTTTGCCACAGGATTAGTACCGCAGGCCAGTAGGGACCCAGGGCGACCATTCGAGGGCCCCATACACCCGCAGGGACCACCCTAGGGCACCCAGGCACCCACGGGGACCACCTGAGGACACCCACGGCCTCTGGTATCAATTATGTGGGGGTAGAGGAGGTGGGTATTCGTGTTGTTGTGTTTTTAATGATTATTGTGGGTAGCAGCGGTTTTAATATACATTTTAATACTAGTATAGATGAGCAGGAGGTCTCCGGAGCAGAACCGCGTTGATTTGAGGTCCGGGGACCCCCTGCTTCCCGAGATACAGACCCCGTTATGTTTTAAAAAAAATTAAATACATTAATTTCGGGCGAGATTTCCGCCTGGAGAGACGGGTACGGCTTTTTCAAAGAGACGATCTTCACGTCGCCGGCTAAGCGCCCATTTTGTGAATTTTGCTATCACAGGTAATCGAGGCTTTCTGAATACCGTGATAGCAGTGCTCCAAAAACAGGCAAATTAAATGGCCCGGCAATTTTTCTTATGAACACTTATAGCATAGGCCCCTTTGACTCTATTTACCTTTTTATAACTTTTAAGGGACCGACATGTTATTTCTCTATGTGTGAAGTTTCGAAACCCCACAGGTTGCAGAATAATTGCAGAAGAGACCTGTGAGGTTCTGAAAGTTCTGTACACTATACATTTATATGAGAAGAAATCTCCCATAGGGTCATTAAAAGATATCATGACCAACAGTAAATCTAACTGAAGCTGGGAGGCCGGCAAAATGGAACTCATCCAAATAATCTGACTTTTTCAAAGACGAATCCAAGTAGGTTTTGTAAGGAAATAATAGTATTTGCTGTATTACGTTTCCTGTTTTCCAGAAATTGGTCATTTACTCTTAAAACACATCGTATATGTAACTTTATCTAAATACATGAAACACTATTTGATGCAACAAACTGACATCAAACATGGCTAGATTAAAAGGGAGAAAATAGGTTCATTCAAATCAGTATATATAAAAATAAAAAAGACTGCTTCTACCATACCTCAAGAAAAATGTAATTTAAAAAAAAGTTTTTGATGTATAAAAATAATTACCATTCTGTCTGAAACATTTTTCCTCTTTTAGATCTCAGTGAAGGATATAGACTGTAATTCTGGATTCTGTTTAGTTAGAGGCTGTGCTCAGTCATATATAAATAAGTAATACAGTGATAGCAATCCATGCAGCTGTCATTTGCATCTACATAGTGCAAACTGCAGCAGTCACCTCTAAAACCTGATGTTTCAAAATTGCCCTTGACAAGTTATGAGCAGAGTATCCTTTTCAGTGAACAATTTAGTAAACAACAAATACCTTGACTATCATTGTAAATTCTCTTCACATTTTTCCTCTTGAATGACAAGCATTATGTTATTTCAAGCTACTGTATGCTGAGGCTGAATATATCTTGACCAGATATCTACAGTATATCTATCTATAAAGATTGACAGTCTTAAGGAGTAATACCACGTTGTAATTATGGCCCTATATATGTATAGATACAGTACACCCGTACCTAACAAAGGGGGAGGGTTACCCCCAAAACAGTGTGCTGTTTGTCACAATAAAGACATCACTATGCATTTTAAGGGATCATTGATACCCTTTGTAGGTATAACCCACTAACAGTAGACAGAATGAGATAGATAGATTTCGAATTGGATATTTCACTTATAACGCGTGTGCTTGGCACACAACTCCTTTTTTTGTGACATCCCTCTATATATTCTCTAATCCTTCACTTTTTTAATTCCACTTTTGATATTTTTGCATATTCTATGCACACACACGTGTGTGTGTGTGTGTGTGTGTGTATTGTAGGAGCCCCAAGTTCTAGATTCTCCTTTCGTTAGTGTACTAGAAACCCTTTCTTTTTGGTTTAATATTAGTTTGCTCTGCACACACTTTTGTACTGATGTGCTATGTACACTGCATTTTTCCTACAACCAGTTCCTTTCAGAAAACAAATGAAAGTTGCCTTTGAGATGGGGTATCTGTACCTGCATTCTTATTCCCACAATTCCATTATTAGTTTTTGTTTTTCATCTATTGGTTTGACTTGTTTTTGGATATTCAGTGTCCTGAATCGAATAAAAAGTCTTGTTTTCAACATGCTTTGCTGATTAAATGATAGAAATAGTTTTTTTCTTGAAACACATGCTATGACAATAGTATTTAAAATAGACTTTATGAAGTCAGTTTACCCGGGTGATATAATATGTCTCTAATATTTCTGCCACTCTGAAGCCATGGTTAAGCATTTTCTGGAAATGAAGCCAACACTTTAATGTATTTAACTCAATCAAATGCACATACATCTGCCCACATTATATACAGTCACATATTCATACTACCTACAAAATGATTTAGAAATGTTTCATAATTGTGGGGAAAAGAGCATGGAAATACTCTCCTGGAAGCATGTAAGGATATATATTGGATGTTCATTTCCACACCCTGTATATTAGGAAAGGGTTTAAATCTTTCTGTATCTGAAATAGTTTGTTTTGTGAACTGAGAAACATGCAATAGAAAAGTCTGAGGACACGTGTACATTCAGGTATTCAAACATGCTGTGGGAAATACCTGTAGGAATAAACTGTTTCCAGTTCAAATTAGTTTTGTTTCTCAGAGGGCCAGAAAAAATGGTTGAGCTGCACAAGCAAATACAGATAGTGTAGAATTTTTGACCACTAAAAATAAAATATATCAACTTTTTATTATTATTAAAAAAACCCCAGACAATATAAATGATCTATCAATTTCTTTATAAGAGTCACATCAATCACTTCTCTTGGAGAGTTCACAAGATCAAATCATCAGTACGCAAGCCAGGTCAACAAGCTGAAAACAAATCCTGAAGGAACCAGGGCAACTGCAGTACTAAATCTTTTCTGGCAACATTCAGCACCCCGGACAGCTACTGTATCATGAGTCTTTTCTTACAATTATTGACTAAAACACGATTACTTCTCACTCTAGGTATATCAGGCTAGCACCAGAACTGCTCATTAAAGAGACAAACTGTAGATTTTGCTGTGAACTGATGTGGCATGCTACTCCATTATTGTCAGCTGGATAAATGTTGCCTTGTTCCACTCCAGACAAGTTCCTACTCCAACCCAACTGATATTTAGTCTTGTTATACTACTGCACTGCTCCTCTCCAGCCCTGTTCAAGTTTATAGTCTGATCTACTTTTTCTTCATTCGTGTTCTACCCTAGTCTTGTTACTGGCCTGTAACGTTACAGTCCTGCTTGCTCTGTTTATTTAAGTATAGTTCAGTTATTGCTGCAACGTATCTACATGTGACTTAACTTTGAATTGTGATTTGAGCTGATCAAATGGATTAAGATCAATCACAAAAGGGCTTAATATTGTGTGATCTTGTCAGTGGTATATATTTCCTATTTATTTAGCATTGCATCTTTTCTGTTTCTGTACTCACACTACACAACCAACATTAAAATGGGTGTATAGTTTGTACCAAAAATGTGTTAATTGTAATATTGGCATTATAGATCTGTGTTTCTCATAATTTCTCAGGCACCCAGTTATATGTTCAATGACCTCTGTCTTGTGTCTTGTGGAATTACAAATGGATCACTGAATCTGAAAATGTCAACATTCATGAGAAAACAAGTGACATCAGGTTGAAAGATTTGATGATATTAAAGAAACTAGAACTGTTGGGGATGATAGAGTTAATGAGACATAGTTACAAATGTAGCAATACATTAATATGGGTTCATCAAACAGGCTAAACGCATGTTTTCTTCCATACATTCCATATGAAATCAAATATAACATGGTAAAAAAAATCATATTTGCACTGGCTCAAACGTTCCATATTTATAAATCAAACTTCCCATTTCAATCATTAGGAAAAAATGTCATCAATATTTGATCAGTTTACTTTAAAATATATATGTTTTATAAATGTGATGTTAATTTCTACCAGTTCTGCATCAAGAAAGCCATAGAACTATAAGGGGAAGGACCAGCATGACCTTTGGGTGAAAGGGGCTCCCTGGGGGAGGGCTCCAAGTTTGGTAAGGGGAGAACTGTGTATGGAGTGGTAAAGGGGGGGGGGCGAGGGCTGTGTGTGGCTCTTACCCTGGGCATCTTTGAAGCAGTTCTGCCCGCCTTCCCTTGGTTGGTTGGTTGGGAAATGTAAGCAGTTTATGAATGATTGTTGATTTTTATGTTGTAGTGTATTTACCGATTCTGCTTTGAGATAATATACAATAACGTGCATTGTATTATATCCCTATATCTATCTAGATAGATGTATGTGTATATGTGTGTGTGTGTGTGTGTGTGTGTGTATATACACACACACACACACACACACACACACACACACACACACACACACACACACACACACACATTGTGTTCAGGAAAAAGGGACCCCTTTAGTTTTTCATCATATCATATTCATATTAAATATATCTCGCTCAATCTCCATGAAAATATACACAATTGTAGGTCTGTTATGTAGATTAGCACTATATAACAAGCACAATGTAGACAATCAACTGATGTTAACTAAATTGATGTCACTGTATTGTGTCAACAAGTACCAGATACACTGCGGCTAGCTCATTAAACAAGAAATAGGAGATTTTCCTTTGTAGCTCGTAAATGTGTTACACTGTTGTAATCTAATTTGGAACACTACTAGCATAAAGTTGGAGTTCAAAGTGTGTGCTCAAAATGTCCTTCTGCTGAAACGCATGCGGGACGATGAGAACGCCGCCGTATGATTGCATAATCGATAACGAGTTGATCCAGCTGCTCCCACTCCTGAATGATATACTGTTTTATTAATTAGTTCTTTCAGTCTTCCTAGCAATCATCCTTTATCAGGAAACCTTTTATGCAAATGCTTTGGGCCATAATTCTTGCTCTGTCTCAAGAACTTTATAACGTGCTTATTTTCTTTGCTAAACACCATTTTGTAACTATGCACTCGATGAGGTCATCACGCCGTCACCAATTCCAAAGAATATTTATTAGATTATGAAATAATCCTACCATTTAATAATCTACTGTGACAGACCTATAATTGCTCAAATTTTCAGGAAGATGTACCCGAATGACAAGAAATAAAGAGTCCCATTTTTTTCTGAATACAGTGTAGATACAGTATATAACAAAACAGGGATTCACCTTGTGCGGGCGTGAAGGAGAAATTATTTGTTGTATGCTTTAAAAATAAAATGAAGTTGTAGCTGTTCACCCCAAACTCTTGAGTCATGTTTGTTGGAGGAGCTATGGCTAAGCTGGACTTGGTCTCAGGCCTCAATAGTCATGCGAAAAAGAAAGAATAAATGACAGTTATGCTGCAAGGAATGATGCAATCCTGACGCGTTTTGGATGTCGCAATGTCAACGTTTATGACATCGATCATTTGTTGTGAATGCCTGATACAGATGAAGGCATGAATATCATCTTCATTCTTTAATAAATCACCCCAGAAGTGTGCAATATAAGGCAGCCACCCAATCCTTTGTCAGAGAATTATTTTACCATTTTCTATTAGCCCTCATGGTGAGAGATGATTCATTTGAGATTGCACAGACGGTTTAAAATGAAAGCCTCCAGCTATAGGAAAAAAAATTAAACAGCAGATGTTACTGAACAGTGTCCAGCTGTACTTGACAGCTATTTCACAAATTCACAGATACATGTTTTTATATTCCCGGCAAATGGAAATATCTTTATGGGCAGTAGTGCCCAAAGTAATAATCCTTTCTATAGTAAAAACTGCTTGTTTTTGTGTGTGACATTTTTACAAAACAAAAAGCAGTAGACATGGTTAGATGAGGTTTTACCAGCTGTCCAGCAGCTACCATTTTGTTTTGTGAACAGAAAAAAAAAAAAAAAAGAATAAACTTGCTTTTTTGCCAACATTTTTTATAATAGTAATAGTACTATAAAAATCCGGAGAAAGGTAGCACAGCTGTGTATGCCAGCTCAAAAAAACTAAATAAAGCCAGATGTTACTAATTATAAAGGAGAGTTTTCATTGAGCACAGTTTTTCAGGTCAGTTGCCCAATGAAGGGTTCCACATTGAATTAAAACAGTCCTCTTTCGGCAAACCACTTAAAAGTAGTCCAGGTCAAGGGAGGTGGTTCTGTTTTTATAATACAGTTCCAAAGTGCAGGGAAACAGTTTCAGGCAAGGAGAATCCAGCTCGTGCAGCAAACACAACAGTAACCCCTCTTTGCCCGGCTCCCGCTAAGGCCGCGCTTATAGTGCCAGCGACGCGACATCGCGTCAAAACAGATGTATTGAAGCGTGCGCTTATAGTAGGAGCAACGCAACGGCGCGACATCTTGCTCGTGATCGCTGGAAGTCACTTCAATTTAATTTTTTCAGCGACTGCAGTGTACTGTACGTCAACGTCGCCTTCGCCGTCACGTCGCTAAATGCGCGGCCTTAGGAGGGTTACTACTAAGTTTGGTGGGATACGTTTGTGCAGGTGATAAGTCCATATGGGACCTGAAAAGGTTGTCTTTCCACTGTTCTTTGCAGTCACATTAAATGGAGAATTGCATTATGAACTTGTGAGTAGAGCTCTGCTTTGTATCTCTGTCTTAGAGGAGACCGGCACTTTGCAGAATTTTTTGGTTCAGTTTTTCTGACATACCCTCTTGTGCTGCTTACAGTATCCTGTTTTTTTCTGGTTTGCTTCAGCATTCACCTTGGTACGCTGCTGGGGAAAGCATCCTCCTACACTCTTCGTTCCTTTTTCTTTCATTATTTTGCTCCAGATAGTGCTTGTAGAAGAAAGCATGTTGCTTTTTTATAAACTAATGTTGGCCCTTGAGTAAAATACGTTCTCAGATCAGAAATGAAAGAAAAGATTCCCTGAAATGCTTGAATAACTTGCTCAACCAATTGGTTCTATAGGGACTGTCACGTGTGTGTTTAAAAACCACTATTCGAGTTATCTCACTCACTTCCCTGTAGAGTAACAAAAATGAGCACTCACACCTCAAAACACAATACACCCCAATTACGTTGCCACAACCAAGGTCAATTAAAGGCCTTGCATCTCAGGAGTCCTCAGTCCCCCTTATACTAGAAAATTATGTAAAGAAAACAAAATCCCAATGTAGCCAAACATGTCCAGAAATACGGTTCATTTCGATCATAAGTTAATAGGTACAATTAGAGCTCAAATACAGTACTTATTACATTTTCGATTTAATTTTATGAAAGGCGTCCAGTGCTTATTACAGAAAAAAGGATGATAAAAAACATACAGTATATAGAAAAATATATTGGTAAATATATATGTAACCGAGTGCCCCTACCCTGCCTCCGGTGCGGGGGAGCTGTCAAGTAGTTGGCCGGAGCTCGGCGCGATCGGGGGTGTGGGGGCGGCCATTTAAGTAATTGCGCATGCGCAATGCGATGAGGCGCGCATGCGCAGTGTGAGGAGTGTGGCGGCCATCTTAGGACTGCTCTGCAGATGGAGGGACTCTCTAGAGGGAGGGACTGCAGCACATGGGACTGTACCACCCAATGGGATGCGAGCACTGCGAGGAACAGGATATTCTCTGCGCGCATAAAGCCGGTGAGTCAGTCTGGACGGAGGAGCCAAAAGAAAAGGTAGTTTCCAGGAAGCAGTGCTTCCTGGGTTAGGCCTAGACCATGTCCCTAGGCCCCAGTTAGGCCCTCAGACACTAGTAGAGGAGTGTTGTAGGGAAGGCTCCAGTTAGGGACTCTTTCCCCTATTGTTATTTATGCACCGGTGACCGGATGGCCACGTGCTGCCCTTCGGCCTGGGACCAGGTCACAGGATCCAGAGACATTGTGTGAGACCCTCCGGCTGAAGCTCACACTGCGAGGAGGATCCGGAACCCTTAGGAGAGAGGGGATTTGTGTTGGAGGCCCTGCTGTGTGGGACCCGCTGCAACTCACTACACCAAGCAGCACCTGGGTACTGGAGTACCTAGGTAGGTACCCAATGTGCACCTACATCCACAAGGGGTAGCGCTACCTCACACTTGGGTGGGAATTGCTGGGACAGGACACATGGGGTATTGGTGCCATGGCACCCTCAGTACTTTGGGGGAACCACCCCGTGTTGGGTCATTGGGAGTACAATGGGTACAGTTATTACCGTTATTGTATATGTGTATGTGTTTGCAGGTGGATACAGTAAACCTTAGTTATATCCATTGTGTGGTGTATTATTTTTTACTGTGTATTGGTTCCTATGAGGGGTTATCCTGCCAACGCTGGGATCCCTCGTAGGTGGAGGCGCTGCACTGCAAGGAGAAAGATTTCACCCCAGACTCCCAGAGGCGGAGGCTTAGGCCTCCTGTGAGCAAACAGGTATAGCAGCATGCGTAGTTCCCTTAGGCATAGGGAAAGGGGGCTATATATATATATATATCATTTTATTGTTGTCGCCCATTGTTCTGCTCTGTGGAATATATTTGTGCCTTATAAATTATTATAATAATAATATTGAGGTTAAAAACTATTGCAACAGTATATATTAAACCCCCTAAATAAACATCTGAGATTGGAGACCCCTTGGAGCAAAATTGTGCTGGAATTATCATGTGAAGCCCCCACTAAAAGTGTAACACCAGTCAATCAGAGATGTGAATAGCACACATCGTAGCAAATTATAGCTTAAAGTCTGTAGAACCAAGGTCTCTTGGTTGTAAAACCAGAGTTCCCTCCGGATCCTGTTATGTTCTCAGTTATACTGAAACACTTCACTTCTTCCCTGCATACTTGCTAGACACAGGTAAGTATGAATCAAATGTATTTATTCAGCATAACAGGGTATTTATAGCTTTGTCTCAGAAGCTTTGTCGAACTGCGACAACAGCAGGTTAGAATTTCTCTACTTTACAAGATGGCTGCCATGTGACATCTTGTCCACCTCAGTAATTTCACTTAAAGGTATAGTACTTACCTGTACTGTTTAAGGCTAGACATTACAAATTTCAACATGAAAAAGGCACAGTTCTGTCAATAGTTATCTTTTGAAGCTATAAGGAAAAAGGGCGAAAAGGTACTGGAATCTTTCCTGTATGAAGTGCTGCTCAACATACACACATCACAGAAAAATCGGTTGCCAATTTCAAATTTCATCTTACAATAATTACAAACTAACTTTGAAAATTAGTTTAAAAGACTAATCGGTTAAACCCCATTATTTTGCCCCCCCCCCCCCAGAAATAAGCCTGCCACTATGCCAAGATAAACCCCAAAAGGCAAATTCATGAGCATTAAGTTAAAGATTTTAGTTGGTTTATGAGAGTGAAATATTATATCTATGGCGCTCCGCACATAACCCCAGAGAATAAATAAAGAGATATATACAACCCGGATCAGGTGCTGGATCAGGTGAAGGGATGTGCTCCAAACGAAGAGGATTGGCATATAAATAGAAACGGATACAGGTGGTTGGAAGGGAGCAAAGGTTGCAGGAACACAACAAGTAGGTATATAAACAGCGTTTGACAAAATCAGGTGGTGTACTGTATAGCAGGCCGCAATGACAGGATCCCCACGAGCTTGAGGTGAAGGGAAGGAGATCTCACTCAGGTGCACATGCCACAGGAAAAATAGAGAAAGACCATGGTACAGATCGAACAAAACAGTTTATAGTAAAAACGGAGTAAAGAAATGTACTTACAATAAGTACATAAACAATGTACACGTAGCGTTTACTTTAGAAGTAAAACCAGCGTCTTTTGGAGAGCCTCTAGATGCTGTAGCTCCCGGTGCTCCTCGTCGGATCGCGATGACTGGCGTCTGACGTCACTTCCGGCGCAAGTGTGACGGCTTCCGATCAGGGACACACAGGGGTTAGCAGGCAGCAGGGGAACCGCAGACTCAGCACCTTCACCTTCTAGGCAGCTGTGCAGGCTGCAAGAGTTGGCTCAACGCGTTTCACTGTGTTCAACCACAGCTTCCTCAGGAGCAAGTTAGTACCCCCAGTGGGTGTGTAGTTTATATACTGATAACAATTATTCAATTAAAAACTTAATTGCACACAGGTCCTCCTATTAAAGGTACATGACTCTATGGCCCAAAAAACAATTACGCTAAACTTTAATCTCAAATGTTTGATACAATTAATAAAAATGGATAAAAAATAGATAAAAAATACATTAAAAATGCCCTTATGTCATAAAACCATATAAAAGACTATGTAGCTCATAATGAGGACGGAGAGAGAAAAAGGGGGGAGAGAAATAAATATCAATCAGTGACATAAATAATAACATCAAACTTGATGATCAAATATCAATGGCTAGGGATGAGGGGGGGGGAAGACAGGGGAGTGCTCAGAGATGATGGGGAAGGAGGGAGGGAGTGGAGCAATGGATGGAGAATGGGGTAGAACATTAGAGTGAGCGCAGCAGTGATGGTATGACTGAACTGATATTAATTTGTTAGAAATGGTATTATTTCAAAGTCTGCATTCAGACCATATGGTATTAAGGTGTTTAATTTGTGAATCCAGAACATTTCACATTTACTTAAGTCAATATCTCTGCTGCGGCCTCTCCAATGTTGTAACACATTTTCTATACCCGTAAATTTTAAACCTTCAGGTGCTCCTGAGCACCCAAAAATAATCTTTAAGAAAGCACAAAACCTAAAAAAAAAAAAAAAAAAAAATATCATTGCACCTAGTGCCATAAAGAGATCTGATGGCGATAAAAAAGGATGGCTTCAAAAACTTGAGGTTTTTTTTGGGTGCTCAATATGCAAAGCATGCGAACACAAACAGACAGACAAAAGGAACTTTATGGGTAACAATAGGAAGGAAACCTTTGGGATCAAACAATATATGAATTGCCACACAGAATATGTCATTTATTTATTAGAATGTCCCTGTGGGCTACAATACGTGGGCAAAACAAAACGAGCAATAAAAACACTTTTTTTTTAGAACACCTGAGCAATATTCGCAGAGGGGTTTTAACCCATAGTGATTCTAAACATTTTGCACTGTTTCATAACTCGAGCACTAAAGGTTTAAAATTTACGGGTATAGAAAACGTGGCACAGGCATATAATGAGATAACTAACTGCCGTTGTTTTTGCATGTATTTAGCTTTGGGGATACCAGTTAAACGCAGGTTAAACTACCGAACGTTACCTACTGTATTCAGGTAACATCACGTTAGCAGCCTAGATTTAACAGAGCTTTCAGTATCTACGCCTGGGAAGGCCATTGTATTTTCTGTGAAGAAGCACTTCCCTCACATTTCCCCTTAACCTGACACCCTCCATTTGCTTTTTACTATTCCCATGAAACACACAAAAGACCAAGAAAAGGTGAACGTAACCATTCTCGTTCACTGTTTATAGCAAAGTGAGTAACGGCAGGTTCTTATCCTCCAGTGAGTCATACACCATATCTATTCTTTCAGCCTTGTCCCGACGGCAGACTTTTACAGTGTAGATATACAACAGACGGGCTACCATCAGATAATCCAGCACTACCTATTTGTCCTAAATCTTAAAAGCTCTCTGGTCCCTAGTCACTGTCCAGCAGTCTTCTTTGTTCTTGGGAAGATGAGCGCCCCATTTATTTGGACGGAGCGAGGGAAAGTTTTGAATCGTATCTAATTGATTCTTTAGAGAGAAGCAAGTTACCAAAACATCTGTAAATGTTTCCGGTTCCCAAATATGACCTTTCTTACTAGCAATTGTCATGTTACTGTGTCATTGTTAAAAAGAAAGATACAGTATCAAGCAGCATTCGCACCCCATCGTTTACTTTGTATTTTGTTTTAGAGGTTTCATAAATAGTTCACCAAACATTTCTCAGAGGGAGAGGTCTTCCATTTGTCTATTTATTACATGTGACAATGGATTTGTATGTAATGAGATATTCAGGCTGGTGCAAGGCTATAAGGCACCATAGATGAACCTTCAGTCTTGCTACCCCCCCCCCTCCCCCCCCACCCCCACCCCCAATGAAAATGAATATTGTGCATTAGTATGAGAAATACATTTTTTTACATTAAAAAGTAGAATATGATACGGACTGTATATTCTCATTGTACTGGTGGGGGCATTATTATGTGCCAGTGTGTGGGGGGGGGGAAGTATAGTCATGTGCTGGAGGGGGGGGGGAGTGTTATATGCCTGGGAGGGAAAGGGAGGAGAATGCAGTATGGGCCTGGGAGTAATGGTATGAGACCTGGGGGGGGGGAGGGGAGGATGCCGGGAAGGCCACAACCAGGGAGGGGGGAGCAGTGTGCTTATCTGCAGCCTTTGATGATGGAGGGGGCTTGCTAGAGGCCTGCCAGAGGGTGTCCGCAGAGGTGCCTCCCCTACGCTGTGAAGCCATCTCCTCCACGCTGTGAAGCCGTGTCTCCCACGCTGTGAAGCCATCTTCCCCACACTGTGGAAGAATGGAGCTCCATTTAAAGAAATGTAACTAAAATGTTATGGGGAGGAGGGGGGGGAGGGGAAATCATTATAATGTATAATCATATACATGACCAGAGTACATGTAACTAAATAAATGATCCTGTAAGTCCCTGACTTTTTGAGCATGAATATGTTTTTTTTTTTTTAAATAATTATTTTTGAGGATACACATATACACCTTGTTACACACTTTTCCTCCCCCACTGACAATGAAATACCATACACCATCCCATCTAATCCCATTGATTTGCAATGTATCGCTTGAATTCTGGGATTATTCTGTTACACTGTTTGCATGAACCCCCTAACCCTGTGAGCACCCTGTACTAGCACTGTATGCATGAACCCCCTAACCCTGTGAGCACCCTGTACTAGCGCTGTATGCATGAACCCCCTAACCCTGTGAGCACCCAGTACTAGCTCTGTATGCATAAAACCCCTAACCCTGTGAGCACCCTGTACTAGCGCTGTATGCATAAACCCCCTAACCCTGTGAGCACCCTGTACTTGCACTGTATGCAAGAACCCCCTAACCCTGTGAGCACCCCGTACTTGCACTGTATGCATGAACCCCCTAACCCTGTGAGCACCCTGTACTTGCCCTGTTTGCTTTTCATGTAGGTTACATGTTGTAGATGTTTCTCAGGTTCAGTTTAATCATAAGCATAACATTTTTATTTGCAGAGCGGAGAGAATGTTAACACTATTTTAATGGACAATAATGTATGCAAATAGTATGGTTGAATATGATATTAACATAACAGTTAAATCAATCCAAAGATTTGACATCTGGAGTCAAAAGGTAAAGTGGTAAATCAAGAATCTAATTTCACATGGACTCATGCTGGGCAACCTATGTCTGGATCTTGAAAATTAATGCTTCCTACTTAGCAATATAGCATTTTGATGACATATGTCATAGGCTCCCACTCCTCATGTATAGTCCCCCCCCCCGTCATAAAATCAAGGATTGCTACCAATCCATACAAGCATAGCGCTAAACGCCTGCTTTATTTTAGCCAGTCTGTCTACATTTGCATACCAGATGAGAAGAGAACTTCCAAGCCTAATGTAGCCTTCAGTAAAATGAGTGTGGGACACAATAGCCAGCATATGTTTTAATAATGAAATAGGGTTCATAGTTCAAGAGAAGATGGTATACCTTTAATATATCCAATGGGTTGCATTATGCATGATGACTGGGTCCATCTGCTGAATGTTTAAAACCATTATAAATAAAATCCACTGACCTGTAAAGATAGTGTACCTGTGTAGAGATGACAGTGGTTTATCTTTGCTTTTGATGATTCTCTAGTAAAACTTTATTCTAAAGGTCAACCACGTGGAAAATGATTACTACAACCTCTTCCTACTTGTGCAGTTGGTGCACCGTTTGGAAAGTTAAAATGATGAAGACCTGGCACACACGGTAGACTTGGTGTCTATGAATGGGATTGATTGCATTTTAACTGCAAGATAATTATTACCTGTAGGTTTTAAAATCTAATAAGAGGCAAAGTAATAATAAAACATTTTACATCATAGTTATTAGAAATACACAGTAAAAGAAGGTGGCTTAGGGCTTTCTTTACCCAAGTTTAGCTATACAACAAAACTTGATGCATCTTGACTCCGGGCTGGCTGGTAGTATGGCAGGGTCCAGTGCACTGTGTGTGTGCGGAGCCTCTTTCCTCCAGGGCTGTGATGACCTCGTGACTATGTCACGTGACGCCCAGGGCCTCTTACTTGCCAATGAGTCATGGGATGATATAATGTGACGTTGCATCGTCAAGGTGATGCGTGGTCACGTGACTTCGCGTAGCAGCAGGAGATGCCGGCGCTTACACAGGCCCCGTGCTCTTCCCCAGGCCCAACTCCGGTAATCGCAGTTTAAATGTTGTGCTGGTTAATTTAATGACCACAACATTTTAAACTGCGATTACGGAAGTTGGGCCGGGGAAAGAGCGCGGGGCCTCTGTAAGCGTGGGGCAGGTGCAGTCGCACCGATGACACCACCGTCCAAGAGCTGGCTAACATTTTAGGGCAGTGGTTCTCAACTCCAGTCCTCAATACCCCCTGAACAGGTCAGGTTTTAAGGATATCCCTGCTTAAGCACAGGTGGCTTAATCAGTGGCATTGATTAAGAGCAGTGACCTGTGCTGAAGCAGGGATTTCCTTAAAACCTCACCTGTTGGGGGTCTTGAGGACTGGAGTTGAGAACCTCTGGATTAGGGTGATCGCTGTAAATGGAGATAAGTGAGTAGAAGAAAAGAGCACAGGGTGCACCCAGGGTGAAGATATAAATATAATGTACATGTAGCCATGTCCCCCTCTGCATGTCGCCCCCCTCACCTTGCTGGCGATCGCGGGTGCCGCCGAGCCCAATGGCCGTCCTGTCGGGCGGCCGCAAGAGTGGGGGCGGTAGGATCCTGCTTCGGGGGGTTGCCAGGGACGCCTGCGGCCGGTTGCTAGGGCCGCGATCGCGTTGCGAGGACTCCCGGCGCTCCCGAAGCAAGGCGGCAGGGCACCGCCATCTTCTATGTGGTTGCGCATGGGCAATGGGCTCCCTCACCACTGTGGCCACTACGGAGGTTGGCGCATGCGCAGGACAAGCGCGCGAACGGGAGCCAATGAAAGGAGAACTCCAGTTAGGGACTACAAGTCCCATGAGCCTTAGGGGACCCCACGTGACGCCAGGGAGCCAATAGGGCCGCAGCATCTCCCTGCAGAGGAGATTAGAAACATTTTGCGGGCTCTGAGCACTTTAGTCAGTCGGCGTCAGGAGCAGCTAGGGGAAGGAGGTAGGGTGCAGGAGTCAGTTACTCCCTGCACTAGGCCAGCAGCCCCCCTAGGCCTCAGATAGCCCTGAGCCACCAGTAGTGTTGTGTTGTTCAGGGACAGGCCCCAGGTTAGGGACCCTGCTCCTTATTATTATCCAGAGTCAGTTAGGGACACAGCAGACGCTGCGCGTCCATCCAGAGGTTTGGGCTCAGACCTCCGCTGCGGTTGCAACAGCCATCCGGGTGGGATCGCCCCGGACGGTAGTTCCTGTATTCACTCGTCATCGGGATCCTTTGCGAAGCACCTTGGCAGGCCCGGGCACTGGAGTGCTCGGCAGGTAATATCAGGAAGGTATCAGGATATATAATAGGAATATAAATAAAACACTCACACGGGCATGTGTGCGTGCGCTTTAAGGGATGGTACATCCGGACGCGGAGGGAGTTCAGCTGCAGTACCACAAGTCCTGCTCAATTCCCTATAGACTGGCTTTTTTACCTTTCCACAGAGTAACTTACGGGCTGAGTTAGCTGTGTTCTGTTGTTTTATTGTTCATTTAATAAAGACCTTGGCCTTGAATTTTTCGGGCTCAGAACTTTTTTACCCATTGGGGGGGGGGGGTGAGGACTCACGTTCAGCACCAGTGGACCTCTCCCAGCTGGGACCACAGAAGGAGCAACAAAAAAAGATACCATATCCAAGTGTGCACTCACACTTGGCCGTGTGAGTAGTAACATTTTATTTTGTTTCTACCTTTGTACTAAGGTGTGGCCTTTGATTTTCTGTTTTTAGAGCTTCAACTTTACATTAAGAAGTGGGACTGCCCCTTAGAGACCAAGATACCATCCCTTAAAGCGCACGCACACATGCCCGTGTGAGTGTTTTATTTATATTCCTATTATATATCCTGATACCTTCCTGATATAATCACAGATTGCTCACATATTTTGTGTATATATTTATTCCGAGGGTGAGACAAATATCAAAGAAGCAGGAGAAGAACGCAGACGCAAGGCGGCGAAAGAATCCAGAAGACAGAAAGGAGACGAAAGAAGAAAGAGAAAAAAAGAAAGAAAAAAGAAAAAGGAGTCCAAAAGATACCTTGATGCGACAGCATTCGCACAAGGCCGTGTGAGTGTTAAAAATTATTTTACACCTACAAAACCCTCCACTTTGTAATAGAGCATTATACAACCAATTTAGGTTATACACCAGCCTTCCACCAGTGCTCCCCCATCCCCCCTTTTTTTCTTTTTTTTCTTGTTTTACATGCTGTGTGTGTGATATATATAAATTGTCCTGCGAGGATCACTCCCCCTCTGGTGGGAGCCATCGCAGGTGGAGGCGCTGCACCGAGTACGAGGTTACTCCTATTATTATACGTGCCCCAGGCTCCCCGTGGCGGAGGCTTAGGCCCCCTGTGAGCCTAACATTTAAAGCACCACACCTGGTAACATTAGGTTCCCCGCACACACATACCATATGCTATTGGGTGGGGGAATACCCGTTACATACAGCACAAATTAAAGCAAGAAGCAACTTACACTTAAGATGTCTGTAGTCCAGTGAATGCTTTAAAAAGTATGTCCATGCTGCCCTGCCGGTGATTGTAGAGCTTGGAGACAGTGCGGTACTCGAGGCGTTTGATCCCTTGCGCTGGGATCAGCTGATGTCTCGGCGTTGATCTGCAACTTCCGGGTTTGCGGGGTATAACGTAGCCTATATGCTGCAGTCTAACTCGTCTCCTGGGCTCACAGTGCCTTCCTCAACACAGCTGGCAAAGTTACACAGGGCAGTTTGCACAGGACGCTTCTAATGCTCTACCACAAGGCGTTTCACACACTCATGTGCTTCGTCAGGTGGTAGTTTGGTGCACCTACATCGGACTCGATATATTGTCTTATGCAGCAGAATTCCATTTACCCTAATTGGTTGCATGTGCTTAATCTACATGCAAGAATCATCACCACAGATACCCTGTAGTATATATCCAATGATCCCTAAATTGATCATGCAAAGGTAAATAGATGTAGCAAACCATTATCGGTGGTAAAATCTATGCTTACTATCATTATGAGCTACGTTGCATTTTAATTGGTCTGATGTAGGTGCTAAGAACAACAAGAGCATATATATATATATATAAAATATCCTTACAAATTAATAATACTGTTAATAAAACAATCTTAGACAAATACTAAAAATATGACATGGTTCCAATACAATTGACATAATAAAACACACTACATGTTAAAGAGGGGAGAGGGGGAGGGAGGTGGAGTTTATCTTCGGTGGACTTTAGCAGAGGAGGGGAGTGCTTCCACGCATAGGAGCTGCAAGAGGGGGGAGTTGATCCACATCAAGATTTTTAGGAAGCATGAGCCGGATCAAAATCCCTTTACTGGAGATAAGTGAGTAATTTAATTGTAGTGCCCCTTGAATGTCTAAACCCATCATCTTGATATTCCCAATGCAAACATCCTGTGGTGTCAGATAGGGATAATTCCTCTATACCTTGTATGAGACATGAGAATGGATTTTAGTGTTTTTTTTCTTTTTCTTTTAACTGTGCTCTGCAAAGTGAGGGTGTCACATTCTTACCACCCAAATAATAGTACCCAAGTACTTATAGACCCACCCAGGCACAGTATTTACTGGGTTATATATAAAATACAAGTTGTGTCTCCAACAAAGTTTCTTTTTTATGTAACCCATATCCCCCCGTCCCCTCCTCTGGGAGAAGGACTGCATTGCTGTCTTAGTGTGGTGCTGAGGCATACCTGCTGGTTTGGGAGAGCAGAGTAGCCACGATGGTAAAGGGCAACAGGACAGGTTTTTGGTGGTCTCTGGGTTCTTGCTCATTTGTTCAGTGCCTCCAGCAGTGATGGGCTCCTGGGATGCAGGATGTCAGCTCCCACCACAGCACTCCCTACCCCTCCTGCCCAGGAACTGACACCCAGGCAGAGGTATTGTGAACAAGCTAGATGTATTGGACATGCTGCATCAGCTCTTCACACAGCATAGTTGTTGAGGTCCAACGTCCCAGGACTTCAGGATGGTGCTTGCCCCGATTGTATGGGGTCTTGATGGTCCCCAGACCTTTCGGCCTAGGGTGGGCCAGCTCATCCACGCAATGGGAGAATCCGACAACCCATGCTCTCACCTTGGAAGCCAGAGCAAGACTGATCTAACTTTGCTACACCCACTGGTTAGCTTCAGCGGGCTCATGAACTGTACCTATCAGTGATAGGCTTACAAAGGCCATGAGTCACCACCTTACTTCCATCACTTACAAGTGGGCGCAAAGGGGGGGGGGGTCAATGGTCCATAGATTAACTCATGAAGGCCCTGAACTTACTAGGGACTTACATCACAGATACACTGTGGCGGAAAGAGAGGTATTATGGGACATACCATGTTACATTTAATTAATGTACAATTTGCAGCTATTTCTTTTACAGAAACCATGGCATATATCCATACTACGTATAAATCAAATGGAAAAATCAAAGATTGAATTAAAAACACCATAAGAGTAATAAGAGGTGGTCATAAACCCGGGAGTAGTAAATCAATGTGAATACTTCTTTTCTGAGTGCATGGGATGTTAATTTATGAGAGCTTAACTTCCCAGCCATGGGACCGTATTGCTGTCTTGTTAATTGCAGGATGTGTGCAGTTTCTTATGATACATTTCAGGTGACAGTTCAACTTCTCTTGTGTATAGGATAAAGGTGAAAGGAGTATTCAAAGCATGTTATCCCCTGGCAACATCACGTAGCTTTCTGAACGACACTGCTAAAGCATGCTGAAATCAAAGAAAACAAAGGCTTGCCTGGAGCACCTGCTATAAGCAGCCTTTTTATATACAGCTCTTCTTTTTAAGTTGGCTTGTTTTTAAAACAGAAGTGCTGGAAACATGAGTCTTTCAGTACCTGAATTAAAGGCTCCGGTGGCACACAAGTTTACCACCTGGCTACTGTAGTATGAAGAGATAGCAAAAGTCGCCCAGATGTTACATTTCTAATATCATGCATTCCTAATTTCTTCAAAAGGGTGAAAGATTAAGAATATTTAATCTGCGTCGTTAGTTTTCTATGATTTAGACAACGAAGAGTATACTGATTTTAAATAAAGATTGTTAATGTCTGGAGATATCAGAGATGAATTGATATTACAAATATCAGAGATGCAGGATTCACACAGTAAATTACATATCAACAGAACATGAATAAACGGATCTGGTACGGGATTGTAGGAGACGAGGGCAGAGGCTTAACCAGGGAGACGTACATTTGGGGGAATAAACATTGTTTTTATTTAGCCTGTATCTTTAAACAACACAGCTTTAAGGCAGTATACAAAATAAACAAAACAGCCTATCACTTTGTAAAGGCTAACTCACACTTTCCAATCCCTATCTGCAGGGCTGGGAGGATAGGCCTCTTACCAGCCTTTGACCCAAAGTCCAAGGAAGTTATATGGGGCTCTTTCCCTCAGTCCGGGTTGGGGTTGGTGTCAATAGGATACACCCTCTGGTGGGTTCTAGGGTTCGCTGCATCCTGGAATAGAGGATCTGTTTCCCTGGGATCTCTCTGACAGCACATACCACCTTAGAGCTAGAGAGATCTCCTGCAGATTAAGCAGGAGGCTTTTCTACCTGTCTGATGAGCCAGGTGGAGACTGGCTAATTGTCTGTCTGTAGCTGTAACTACTGTAACCAGCTCCCCGCTGGACTCATCAGCCAGATACAGGCTCCCTATTTGGTGCCCTATTTCGACAGGGGCTAAGGTCCTGTCACAGCACTATTGGATGAAAAGTAGGAAAACATTTATTCAAACATAGGTGCAGTGCATCGAAACTTCAGTGGGATTAAGTGACATAAATTATTAAATGCGTAGGGGCGTGTCTAGGGCCGCATCTTGCTGGCGGTTTGTGTTGAACCTATGTTTGAGTAACAGGTTTTCTGCTTTTTCATCCAATATCCTTGAGCGGATCCTGTCATGTTCTATTGCTGTTTTCTGAGACTGGGATTGATTGCTTGTTGAGCTGCAGGAACCGAGTTGGGTGGACCCTGCTTTGTGATCACTAAATAATATATCACATGTTTAGTTTCACAGTTGTCATATTGATAATTAGGCTGCAGTAATGGGTTCGTCTTTATGAGACTCTAAGCACCATTCCATCACTCCAATAATTTTGGCTAGAAACCTTAATATGTTACTAATAATATGTACTCCTGATGAAGCACACTTGCTTAAACACAAACTGGGAGAAACGCGTAGCGGCCACGTTGCACCACAGTTGTACCTGTCTGGTGTCTCATACAGCTCTTTAGTCAGCTACAACAAAGCCAACCACATTGGAATCGACAGTGCTGATGTAACCAGGAAGTGCCTGGTGCTGTGAACTCACAGCACTAATTTCATCCCAGCGCGCGGGAACACGACATTTCTGAGCTGTGGACTTTCCTGGAAGTTTAGCTGGCTCGGCGACTATTGAGCTATGACTTACATAACTACACTGCACCTCATTGTAAGTGTATATACTGTATGCTTTGTATGCTCTACACAGCTTTATACTTACCTCCGATGCGTTCTGTGTTCTTTTTTCTTAATATGTTATCCCTCACACAAAAACAGAATGTTTTTATAAGTTTAGGCATCAAACACAATCAATGCCACGCAGTGTACCCTATAATCAGCATTGTCCATGTATACAATTGTGTGAGACACAATGGTTATTAGTTGCTGGTTGGGGCCCTAAGCATATTATATCATCCTCCCCAGCACCACCTCTGATTGGCTGATGTGCATTTTTGTAAGAGCTACATACAGGTGGAAGGGGCACTTGTAAACACTGCATACATTTCCATAGGTATTAAACAATCCAAAAAGTATCCACTTGCCTAGTCCAAAGCAAGAAACATAGAAGCAGGTACACGTGTTTACACCAAATAGATTTGTATTGTTATTCGTAACCAGGACCTTTAACAAGATTTCTGCTGTGCACAAGTGCTAGAAAAAGTATATCATTTTCATATTCTCATTAAACGTATTTATCTGTGACATGACTAAACCTACATTAGGAAATACTCTTAGAAATAACTCCCATCATGGTCCATATCCACATCTACTGCGGATCATAGGGGCATTCAATTGAAGAAATAATTCAAATAGATTATTAGAAGCTAAAATCTCTTTGGAGATTATGCCACTGGAAGGTTGTAATTTCAATTTCAGCAATTTGATACAGTGTGTGATGTAACAGTATGAGCTTTAGATGGGACACTAGGTCATATTTCATTACAGTGGAGTGTTGAAATAGTTCTTTAAAGTCACCATTTACAATCACTTGATCCAATTATGCTTATTTTGCTTGACTTTGAATTGACAGGCCCATGTTGTTTCATTATTCAAAAGAAAAATAGATTTTCAGATGGTTTAAAAAAAAAAAAAAAAAAAAAAAAAGGCATGATGCCACTGTACTGTAACTTAATAAATTTGATCCTATTTCACTCTTAATGGTTTTATTACACTAACAGGCTTTGTTGCTGAATAATTAAATTTGGTCCACATGCCAACTCAGACTAAACAAAGAGCTCCGGAAATATCATTGTCCCATTAGAATTATTGATGTTTTGTTGTAGATGGGGTTGATTTCCAGCGGACATCAAACCTGATTATTTTAATGGTCGTTATTTGCTGTATGGAAATAAAGTCATTACAATCGCTTAGACAAATGTAAATAATCCTAACAAATTTTAGAGACAATAAAAATCATGGAGATAAAATTTAAAAAAAAAAATAACATGCAAATCTACCAACATTGGTGGTAGATATTATCGTTTTCGATACAATTAGTAGTCTGTGATAAAAGTGGGAGGTAGATTTCACTTCTTAAGACCACATGAACCATGTTTCAAAGTTGGGACAAGGTGTCATACAGTACACTGAAGGAGCATCACCAGCCGGTGATTCCAAGCCGTTTGAGGTGCAAACTGTAACAATAGATAATGTTACCTTAGTAAAATAAGCATACATTGTAGCTGCTGAGTTACACTGATTGAAGGATTGATTGCAACTTGATTGAACCCTGGGAAGCAGGATCTTTGCTGATCGATCACAGGAGACTCAAAGGATCGGCAGCTTAGGTAATTAGTTTGCAGTAAAAGTAATCAAAGGCTGTGTATATTTAAAAAAATATATATTTTAAATGTCACTTGGATTGCCTCTTCAAATAAGTTTAATTTTAGTCTGAACTTTGATTTCCTTGTTCACTTTACTGTCTGTTTATGATAACGGACCAGTCACACACTGACAGCCGTTAAAAAGATAATGGTAATTATTTGTATGGTGTTAACATATTCCACAGCGCAGTACAATGTGAGAGGGAGGACCATAACATCGTAATACAATAGATATGTCAAGATAAACTGAGACAATAGGAAGGAGCGCCCTGCACCAAGGAGCTTGTACTTTAATTACTTATTAAAAATACCATTTTAAAATAGATCAATTTTTGGTAAGATTTTTATTTTAAAAAAGGGTAACATTTTTTATGTTTTATGCTTGTATTATGAAACATTTTTCATGTGCCTTTTTTTTTTTTTTAATTTTCAGCACAATCTCAAGTGACGTACAGTATACGCCAAAAGGATGCATTTTTGGGAAATAGGTCATATATTTATTTTAATTTAGGATAAAGGTGCACACCACAGGCCCCTTTCATACCAGACATTGGCTCCAAAAAAATGAAATGTGCACTCATTCATAAACTAGAACAGACTGAATAAAAAAGCAGGATACATGCATCTTTCATAGGACAGTATGTAAAAGACATGTTGGACATACCTTGGGGGACATTACTGTAACCCCTCTTTTTAGCCCTCAGACAAGATTATTACTGAGATGGGGGCCTGTTGATACTAAATGACCACTCGTGGCCTACGGTCAGACGGTGGGAGAAATGCAGACACAGTATACGGATGGTACAACGGATTTATTATAGTCTTAATAAACTGGTCAACCCGTGATCCTCAGCAGAGTTTCACTACACACATCATACAATTATACTACAGTTCCCAATGATGCTGTGCGGGTGTAAGTTAGTATCAGTGGTGCGTTAGCCACCCAATCCTGGGTATATTGGCTATTTGATGGTGCCAGCACACCGTGTGAGCTGTTGCAGGCCTGTAGTCGAAAAGGTTGCTTCGGTACCGCTGTGCTTTGTGGCTGTTGAGGGTCCCCTCTGATGGCGCTCGAACACTGGATCACGTCCGGACTGCAATTCTCTGCTGCTTCTGCCACGTGCACACTCCGCAATCCTTGACCGAACCTGATAGCCCTCAGATCCACAAAGATCTGACTCAACATGGCCACCAAAGGCTCCTCTCCCTCATAGTCCCTCCTCTTCCACAGCCGTTATCATTGGCTGCTTGGCTGCTCTCGTGTTTATTACAGTTACATGTCCAGAGCACACTGGAGAGGAACCTGCGAGGGGCCAGTATGAGTATGTGGAGCGCATCACACATGGGTTTACATTACAAACCATTGTTATGTGTCACACAACTGCACTGCAAAATACCCTGTTGTTGTCAAGGTAATGTAGTTAGTAATGCAGAATGCATATTCTGCATACAGTACAGTATGTCTATACAAACTTTTTAAAAAAAAACACAAAAAAAACACAGCCCTTCGGCATTGGTTTAAAGAGGCAATTTGTGCGTTTTTTTTTTAAACACAGAATTGAAGCAGGGGGTCTCTGGAGCTGAACCCCATTCATTTCTGCACCAGGGGCACCCTGTTTCTGGAGACATATACCTCCATAGGTGGTGATGGTAGCTACACCGGTTGGGTAGCAGGCTTCACATTATGGCCTCTTTTCAATGCTCCTGCTTCCCTGCTAGCCAATAGGAAGCAGTGAAGTCATCCGGTGTGACTTCCTATTGGTCCATGTGACGCTGGAGTTTTAGAGAGCAAGAGACATATAGACACTCCCTTCAGAGGTGCGTATCTCTGGAAGCAGGGCGTCCCCGGAGCTGAAATTAATGGGGTTCAGCTCCGGAGACCCCCTGCTTCAATCCACTGTAAAAAAAAAAAAAAAAGCTTGGATCGCCTCCTTAAACCAAGGCACCGTGGAAAGCTTTGAAGCAGACATTAATTGCAAACAAATTTAGCAGACTTTGCAAATGTTACTTATCTAATTTTCTTAAATCGTGGAAATGCTATTATCACAGTCAGGTCTCCTCAATCCAAACTTAATGTAATGCAAACACATAGCAAGACCAAGGTTACAGTAAAATCATGTCTTTCCCAAGTCTTCGCTACTTCAATTTGGCATACTAAAGGACAAACAAAGTCAGGTTGACGCCGAGATGCAAAAGCGAGGTCATAATGTAGGGCGTTAAAATTGGAAAAATCAGCAAACTTCTTATCATATGGGGCTTGCAGACAATGATGGTGAATTCTATCTAAATAAATGAAATGACTTAAGCACTCAAGTTCTAAATGTAATGTTATTCCTACAACAGCTGCAGTAGACATATTATAAACTTACTGTATTGTGAGAGCAATATACAAAAAAATACAATCGGGTATTTTACTGTAGCGACAGATTGAGCAATTCTGTCTCAAATATGTTTTCAAAGCAAACTATTGTCGGAGTGGTGTTATTCGACCTTGGCCCAGATTTACTAAGCTTTGTGAGCCTATGTAACAGTTAAATGAATGTAATGGTCATTGATTAATCATAAGACCTATCCCATCCCTTTTATAGATAGTCCTAGAGTTTTGTTCCAGTTCACGTTCTTGTTGCTATTATGTAAGTGTTAGGAGAGCTCGTCCTTAGTCTGAACCCTATGTGTGTTATTTTATTATTAGCAACACCGCTGTAGAAGTATCAGAGATATATGCTGTTTATCCTTGTTAGATAGGTTAGGTGTCTTTCTCTCCTCCAATTCCCCATCTCTCATCCTTGGAGACTTCAACTGCAATATGATGACCCCTATCTCACTTGGGCTTCTCGCGTTCTCTCCCTAACATCTTCTTTTGACCTTCACCAATGGACTGCACCACGTTGCTTCATGAGGAGCACACGAGGGGTTAATCCCCACTGATCTCGGATCACCTGCAGCTGTGACCTAACTCCGCCCCCATCTACCATTGGGCGGCTGCTTTCTAGTGGGCAGTACTCCCTATACCTGCCTGCAGCTCATTGGTCTAACCTCCTTTATATGCTCAGCCAGTCCTCTGGCAAATTGGCTGAGCATAAGACTTCATTGCGTACGAAGTGCTTACTGCAATCCCTGCCTCCATGTCTTGTACCTTGTATCCGCAGTTCTTGTTTCATTCCTTCTCTGACCTTGGCTTGTACCTGTAACCTGACCAGCTTCGCTCCTGACCACGGCAAGTACTTACGACGATCCACACCTCTCCAACCCCTGACCACGGCAAGTACCTTCAACGATCCGCACCTCTCCAACCCCTGACCCCGGCTAGTACCTATGACGATCCGTACCTCTCCAATCCCGACCCGGCTGACAACAACCAATCTGCACTCCGGACACGCTCACGTGACTGGAGGTCGGCTTATTCAATCCCCACCTCGGCGTTACGTCCTGTTTGTGGTAAGCACATATTTATGAAGCCTCAGTACCACATCACTACTTCTTTTGGGGTCCTCAAATCTCGGACCCAACGCTCTGTGAGCTCTGTCCATCAACAAATCACTATCTTGTAATTGGGGATCAATTAACAAGAAGAGTCTCTTGAGGTATGGCTGCAGGGCTTCCGCAGACACCGTCTCAGGGAGATGGCGAATTCGTAGATTCTTCCTTCGTTCCCTGTTCTCGAGGTCATCCATACCATCTCTCCTAGCTCTTATCTCTTTGCTGAGTCGCAGGACCTCATCGTCAGTATTTACCTGGTTTTGCAAGGCGACGTCCATCTTGTTTTCCAGCTCTGTGGTGCATTTAGCCAGTGAGGAAACGTCTCCCTTTAATTCCACTACGGCTCTGTCCAGAGCTGACTGGAAACCAGCTTGCATTTCTTTAAGCGTATTCTGAAGGTCCTGTTTAGTAATCACCGTGTCTCCCTCTGCAGTGCCTCTCTCCTCTCAGCAGTAGCTCTCACCTCTATATCTCTTTCTGCTGTGCCTCTCTCTGCAGTGTCTGCCTCTGTTCCTGCAGCGCTCCCGTGCGCGCGCACCTCGGCACCATTTTTATTTTACTTTTTTTTCAGCCGTCGCTGGCGGTCCGCGGCTGAATCGGGAGAGATCCGCTGTCACCGTCCTCCTATCTTTCTTAAGGGCATCTGCATGTGTTCCCCCGGCTGCTGCCACAACCTGTGGGCGGCTATGAGGTGCCCGATCAAGGGTTATATTGGAGTATGTTGGACGGGATGCACGGAGCTCACTCAGCAGACGTGCACCTGCGTTGACGTCACGCGCACGCCCCTACCATTGTTTATTGACGTTGCCACTTGCCTATGTTTTAATAATTTATACTAAAACAAAACAAAAAAAAAAATCTTTATTGCCAGATCAGCATTTCCAAGCAAATACAAACAAGGAAAAGGAGGTTCTCGTCCACCGAATGGTTCTCCGTTTGCTTACACTGGTATCCTTATTCTGTATAGTATATTCAAACTAGCCAATGCAACAATAAAGAGGACATTTTTGATCATTAGAGGGGAGTAATTAATAGCGGAGCAGAAACATTTGATTGTAAATCTATATGACTTGTGCATATTATACACACACTTTTCTATAGGTTCAATATATTGATTTCACCCTTTTTTGTATTTATTACTGTAGTCACGTGTATATTATTTCCTTGGGGAATTTCTACCATTGTCTAAACCTAGCCCCATGATAGCCACTGGAAGTCAATCAATAAGAAATGATGCTTTTGCTAGCTATCTTTGAGAAGTGTAACTGGAACACATTTCTTCTTCATTCATTGCATTATCGATTACAAAATGAAAACAGAGAAACAAATGGAAATACCTTATCACATCCTTAATGCTGCCATCTTTTGGCAATTGGCGAACGATTTTGTCAACGCTAAAGCTATTAAATGAATATATTTCTTCTTTCGTAGTCTTTATGTGAAACTTGGGGAATTTGTAAGGCATTATTATCAATAAAATGAAGAGAAAATGATTTTTTCTTCGGTAGGATTTACACCTCCAAAATGAGATTTTGCAGAGTCTTACATTGCGGAAAAAATAAGTAGGTGTCATTCAACTTGGCTTGATTAAATTACGTAAACTGCCAAAGTTTTTTTTTTAAAGTTTAGCTGATTGCCATGATTCTAAAAGGTAGTTTGAAGGACCATCTGTATTGACCATACTAAATACACTTCATTGGCAAGTATGGTTTTCTAAGTCAGCGGTGCGCAAACTGGGGGGCACGAGATTTTCTGCGGGGGGCGCGGGGTTTACAGAGGCCCCGCGCACTTCCCAAAGGCACGTAAATTAAGTGCCAAGGAAGCGGGATGGCCTCTGTAAACTGCACTTACCTTGGCTCTGGCGGCTTTTGGAGACACGTCGCCATGGCAACGTGACGTCATGTCGCGACGCCGGAGCCGAGTTAAGAGGGGGGGGAGGGAGTGTGTGGAGAGAGGGGAACTGCTAGCAGGGGGGCGTGGGAAAAAAAGATTGCGCTCCCCTGTTCTAAGTCATACATATGTAGTCCCCTCTTTGGGGACTACTAGTTCTGAAAGGGTTTAAATGCCTTAAGGGGTTAACTGTGTGGGCTCACTCGGGTTACTCCCCTACCCACCATGTGATGTATGATGTCAATGTCAGGGTATATATATTCACACCTTAGGTTCTAGAAGCAGGTTCTTCAGAGTTCTGACAGGGATTCTCACTGGGAGTCTTGTAAATGAGTTAGTGTGTATAAGATGTGTCCTGTCACCGTTCGTTGTTTTCAGTTAGTAACGTGCCCTTTAAGATCGCGCCGGTTACAGGAATGGGTACCATAAGTTGTTGGAGAGGGATGCCACTTGTTCTGGTCTAAAAGGGTTGCCCCAACAGCAGCCTGGCCGCCAATGTCCTCACTGAGTTGCCAACACCGCAGCCCGTACTCACCGCATCAAAGACTCCCTGCAAGAGGTCCCAAGATTAGAGATGGGCAAATCTGCCCAAATCTGTTTCCCATATTTTTTTGGCTTTTTGACCCAAAATCCATTTTGCGGTGTAAAATCCGCAAACAGATTTGATCAGTTTTAATCCACGCAGATTAATCAAAAACCACCATTGGATACAATCCGTTGGTGGATTCTTTAGAATCCTTCAACGAATTGCTGAATCTGCGGATTGGATTCTACAAATCTATCCACGGGTTTCAGAATCCACTAAGTGTATTTGTAATAATAATTTTAAAAAATCGCAACACGCGAATCGCAGTTTTTGAGATTGATCCGCTGAAACCCATGGACCAAAGGAATCAGACTATCTGCTGCGGATCCAAATTCGCAAAATCGCTGAGAATCGGAAGGAGGAATAGAGAGAGCAGCAAGGAGGCACCCAGCATATGTAAGTGACTTCCCATCAGGCCCGATGGCCCAGAGAGCGCGGCAAATGTATACAGGGGCAGACATTTTTGCCGCCCTAGTCCCGGGCCTAACGGACCTAATGGAAAATCTGCCACTGCACACAAGTACTCCTGTTTCGGGGAAGGAACCCCCTTCTTCAGGTCCGTCCCCACGAGTTAAGTACACGTGGTACTTCCTTTCTGCTACCAAGGAAATTCTCTGTGCTGATTTTTCAATCTACTAACGATTTCTGGGCATTTCTTACCTTCCTTTTGGTGTTTATTGCTGGGAGCATTTCCTTGATAGGAGAAGGGCAGTGTCGCATGTACTTTACTCGCGGGAACGGCCCTGAAGGAGGAGGTCCCTCCCCTAAAAAGTTGGTCCCTGATTTAAATGTGTTTTCCTCCTAGTTTACTGTTGCGGCGCCTTTTAACCTCCTACATCCCCGAAAAAATTCGGGGATGTTTTCCGTTTGTCACGGACTTTGCCAGGCGTCAGCCGCATTCACCAGACAGCGCTATTGGCGCTTAACATTGAAAGCGCCCGTGGCGCCCAAAACGGCTGAAAACATGCCGCATCTGCTCGCGATTTTAAAAATCGTGGGGAAACGGCCGCAGGAGGTTAAAGGCGGCCGCCACTGTAGCTCCTCCACCGACCTCGTTTTTTTGTCCTTATATTGAATTTTCAGCATTTTGGATACTCTTTTGTCCCCCCCGTGCAGAGGTTCTGTGATCTTTATCCTGTACTTTCATGGCATCATCCCTCGTATCCTGCATGGTGGATAAGTATCTTTATTTGTATATATGTATATAGCTTTGGTGTATGTTTCTATCATTTTATCAGTGTATACACATGTTGCATATACCTTTCTTTTTCTTTGATCTAATTTGATTATTATTCATTTATCTTCAGACAGGCATTAGAAACTGATTTCTATTTTTTGCTATTCCTGTTTCATGTATTTTTTACTTTTTTCTTAATGGAGTGCTGGGAACTCTGTTTAGTTTTATTCTAGAATATAGAGGGGAAAGGGCCCCCTCTTTAGTTCCCATTGCACCATCATCACATCACTTCTTTGCCTTCTTTTGATAGAGTTGTGCTGTCTAATCACAATAATTTGTTTAATAATGACTTTTTGTATTGCATGCAGTGCATCTGAGGACCCTGCAGGTGGCAGTATTGATGAAGTATCATAGCTTGAGTTATTCACGGAGCGTACAGTATGTGTGATTGGAATCTCTTTACACACACAGAATGCATAGACATTTCCCCAATCAACCCCAATACAAGCATTATACCCTATATCTGCCTTCCCTCGATTGGAATCTCCGGCGGCACGGGAGCCAATGGGAAACAGCGACATCATCCATTGTGGCTCCCTATTGGCCCGTGAGATGATGATTTAAACCCCCATTGAGAACTAGCAGCACCTACGTATCTCGGGAAGCAGGGTGTCCCCAGAGCTGAAATGAATGCTGTTCGAGTCCGGAGACCCCATGCTACCCACCTCGGGGTGGAAACATGTTATTTTAATTGAATGCGGCTTTAACACTTTAGTTTCTGAATTCTGTTTCTAGATCATTTCCAAAACATTTCTGAAAGCTCCGTGTAAGGGATTTACATATAGAATTTTAGGTGTATATGAAATTAGATGTAATCATGTACAGTATGTATTAATCCAGGGGTGAGCAAACTTTTTATGCCGAGCCCCCCTTTTCATCCATGAAATTTCTCGGGCCCCCCCTGCCTGATGTAATCAAAATCACATGACGTCAGTGCACGTGAGCTGGTTCAGCCATTGAGGCGAACCAGCTTTGTAACGCCCCCGCCACGCGTCTACAAAAAAAGTATTTATAGCACAAATTACATAACTTAAAAATAAATATTATAATATTTGTCTAATAGCGTTCCCATTTCTGCTGTATTATTAATCTCTCTCTTCCCGCCACATTAGAACACCTCAGGACCTCTCTAACCTCTTCAAGTCTCTCCCTGTATTTCTCACTCCCCCTCCAGTCCCTCTCTATTCCTCCCCTCAGTGTCTCCCCCTCCCCCCCACTCTCTTTCCCTCCCCCCAGTGTGTGTCTCTTTCTCCCTCCCCCCATTGTCTCTCACTCTCTCCCCTCTTCCAGTCTCACACTCCTCTTCCAGTCTCTCCAACTCCCTGTATTTCTCACTCCCCCTCCAGTCCCTCTCTATCCCTCCCCTCAGTGTCTCCCCCCACTCTCTTTCCCTCCCCCTGTGTGTCTCTCTCTCTTTCTCCCTCCCCCTAGTATCTCCCTCCCTCCATTGTCACTCACTCTCCTTCCAGCCATTGCCTCTCCCTCCCCCCAATGTCTCTCTTGCACTCTCCAACCAGCTATTGTTTCTCCCTCCACCCGGTGTCTCTCTCACACTCTCCCTCCAGCCATTGTGTGTCTCTCTCCCTCCTGCCAGTGTCTCCCTCCCTCCCACCAATGTCTCTCTCATCCCCATCCCCATGTAGCTCTTTCACCCCCCCTCCCCATGTCACACTCACTCTCACCCCCCTCCCCATCTCACACTCCTCATGTCACTCACACCCTCCCCATGCCTCAGTCTCACACTCACTCCCCCATGTCCCAGTCTCACACTCACTCCCCCATGTCCCAGTCTCACTCTCCCACCCCCCATGTCCCACTTTCACCCCCCCCCATGTCCCAGTCTCACTCCCCCCATGTCCCAGTCTCTCTCCCCCCCCATGTCCCAGTCTCACTCCCCCCATGTCCCAGTCTCTCTCCCCCCCCATGTCCCAGTCTCACTCCCCCCACATGTCCCAGTCTCCCCCCCCCATGTCCCAGTCTCACTCCCGCCCCATGTCCCAGTCTCACTCCCGCCCCATGTCCTAGTCTCACTCCCCCCCATGTCCGTCTCACTCCCCCATGTCCCAGTCTCACTCCCCCCCATGTCCCAGTCTCACTCCCCCCCATGTCCCAGTCTCACTCCCCCCCATGTCCCAGTCTCACTCCCCCCCATGTCCCAGTCTCACTCCCCCCCATGTCCCAGTCTCACTCCCCCATGTCCCAGTCTCACTCCCCCATGTGCCAGTCTCACTCCCCCATGTGCCAGTCTCTCTCCCTCCCCCCCCATGTCCCAGTCTCACTCCCCCCACATGTCCCAGTCTCCCCCCCCATGTCCCAGTCTCACTCCCCCATGTCCCAGTCTCACACTCACTCCCCCATGTCCCAGTCTCACCCCCCCCCATGTCCCAGTCTCACTCCCCCCATGTCCCAGTCTCTCTCCCCCCCCATGTCCCAGTCTCACTCCCCCCCATGTCCCAGTCTCACTCCCCCATGTCCCAGTCTCACACCCACCCCATGTCCTAGTCTCACTCCCCCCCATGTCCCAGTCTCACTCCCCCCCATGTCCCAGTCTCACTCCCCCCCATGTCCCAGTCTCACTCCCCCATGTGCCAGTCTCACTCCCCCATGTGCCAGTCTCTCTCCCCCCCCATGTCCCAGTCTCACTCCCCCCACATGTCCCAGTCTCCCCCCCCATGTCCCAGTCTCACTCCCCCATGTCCCAGTCTCACACTCACTCCCCCATGTCCCAGTCTCACTCCCCCATGTCCCAGTCTCACTCCCACCCCATGTCCCAGTCTCACTCCCCCCCATGTCCCAGTCTCACTCCCCCCCATGTCCCAGTCTCACCCCCCCATGTCCCAGTCTCACTCCCCCCCCATGTCCCAGTCTCACTCCCCCCCATGTCCCAGTCTCACTCCCCCCCATGTCCCAGTCTCACTCCCCCATGTCCCAATCTCACTCCCCCATGTCCCAGTCTCACTCCCCCATGTGCCAGTCTCACCCCCCATGTCCCAGTCTCACTCCCCCCATGTCCCAGTCTCACTCCCCCCCATGTCCCAGTCTCACTCCCCCATGTCCCAGTCTCACTCCCCCATGTGCCAGTCTCACTCCCCCATGTGCCAGTCTCACTCCCCCCCATGTCCCAGTCTCACTCCCCCATGTCCCAGTCTCACTCCCCCATGTCCCAGTCTCACTCCCCCATGTCCCAGTCTCACTCCCCCATGTGCCAGTCTCACTCCCCCATGTTCCAGTCTCACACTCACTCCCCCATGTCCCAGTCTTACCCCCCCCCCTTGTCCCAGTCTCGCTCCCCCCATGTCCCAGTCTCTCTCCCCACCCATGTCCCAGTCTCACTCCCCCATGTACCAGTCTCACACTCACTCCCCCATGTCCCAGTCTCACTCTCCCACCACCCATGTCCCACTCTCACCCCCCCCCCCATGTCCCAGTCTCACTCCCCCCATGTCCCAGTCTCTCTCCCCCCCCCATGTCCCAGTCTCACTCCCCCCCATGTCCCAGTCTCACTCCCCCATGTCCCAGTCTCACTCCCACCCCATGTCCTAGTCTCACTCCCCCCCATGTCCCAGTCTCACTCCCCCCCATGTCCCAGTCTCACTCCCCCATGTCCCAGTCTCACCCCCCCATGTCCCAGTCTCACTCCCCCCCATGTCCCAGTCTCACTCCCCCCCATGTCCCAGTCTCACTCCCCCCATGTCCCAGTCTCACTCCCCCATGTCCCAATCTCACTCCCCCATGTCCCAGTCTCACTCCCCCCATGTCCCAGTCTCACTCCCCCCCATGTCCCAGTCTCCCCCCCCATGTCCCAGTCTCACTCCCCCATGTCCCAGTCTCACACTCACTCCCCCATGTCCCAGTCTCACCCCCCCCCCATGTCCCAGTCTCACTCCCCCCATGTCCCAGTCTCTCTCCCCCCCCATGTCCCAGTCTCACTCCCCCCCATGTCCCAGTCTCACTCCCCCATGTCCCAGTCTCACTCCCCCCCATGTCCCAGTCTCACTCCCCCCCCATGTCCCAGTCTCACTCCCCCATGTCCCAGTCTCACTCCCCCATGTGCCAGTCTCACTCCCCCATGTGCCAGTCTCACTCCCCCATGTGCCAGTCTCTCTCCCCCCCCATGTCCCAGTCTCACTCCCCCCACATGTCCCAGTCTCCCCCCCCATGTCCCAGTCTCACTCCCCCATGTCCCAGTCTCACACTCACTCCCCCATGTCCCAGTCTCACCCCCCCCCATGTCCCAGTCTCACTCCCCCCATGTCCCAGTCTCTCTCCCCCCCCATGTCCCAGTCTCACTCCCCCCCATGTCCCAGTCTCACTCCCCCATGTCCCAGTCTCACTCCCACCCCATGTCCCAGTCTCACTCCCCCCCATGTCCCAGTCTCACTCCCCCCCATGTCCCAGTCTCACCCCCCCATGTCCCAGTCTCACTCCCCCCCCATGTCCCAGTCTCACTCCCCCCCATGTCCCAGTCTCACTCCCCCCCATGTCCCAGTCTCACTCCCCCATGTCCCAATCTCACTCCCCCATGTCCCAGTCTCACTCCCCCATGTGCCAGTCTCACCCCCCATGTCCCAGTCTCACTCCCCCCATGTCCCAGTCTCACTCCCCCCCATGTCCCAGTCTCACTCCCCCATGTCCCAGTCTCACTCCCCCATGTGCCAGTCTCACTCCCCCATGTGCCAGTCTCACTCCCCCCCATGTCCCAGTCTCACTCCCCCATGTCCCAGTCTCACTCCCCCATGTCCCAGTCTCACTCCCCCATGTGCCAGTCTCACTCCCCCATGTGCCAGTCTCACTCCCCCATGTGCCAGTCTCTCTCCCCCCCCATGTCCCAGTCTCACTCCCCCCACATGTCCCAGTCTCCCCCCCATGTCCCAGTCTCACTCCCCCATGTACCAGTCTCACACTCACTCCCCCATGTCCCAGTCTCACTCTCCCACCACCCATGTCCCACTCTCACCCCCCCCCCCATGTCCCAGTCTCACTCCCCCCATGTCCCAGTCTCTCTCCCCCCCCCATGTCCCAGTCTCACTCCCCCCCATGTCCCAGTCTCACTCCCCCATGTCCCAGTCTCACTCCCACCCCATGTCCTAGTCTCACTCCCCCCCATGTCCCAGTCTCACTCCCCCCCATGTCCCAGTCTCACTCCCCCATGTCCCAGTCTCACCCCCCCATGTCCCAGTCTCACTCCCCCCCATGTCCCAGTCTCACTCCCCCCCATGTCCCAGTCTCACTCCCCCCATGTCCCAGTCTCACTCCCCCATGTCCCAATCTCACTCCCCCATGTCCCAGTCTCACTCCCCCCATGTCCCAGTCTCACTCCCCCCCATGTCCCAGTCTCACTCCCCCATGTCCCAGTCTCACTCTCCCATGTGCCAGTCTCACTCCCCCATGTGCCAGTCTCACTCCCCCCCATGTGCCAGTCTCACCCCCCATGTCCCAGTCTCACTCCCCCATGTCCCAGTCTCACTCCCCCCCATGTCCCAGTCTCACTCCCCCATGTCCCAGTCTCACTCCCCCATGTGCCAGTCTCACTCCCCCATGTGCCAGTCTCACTCCCCCATGTCCCAGTCTCACTCCCCCCCATGTGCCAGTCTCACTCCCCCATGTCCCAGTCTCACTCCCCCCCATGTGCCAGTCTCACTCCCCCATGTGCCAGTCTCACTCCCCCATGTCCCAGTCTCACTCCCCCATGTGCCAGTCTCACTCACCCCCTCTCCCCATGTCACACGCTGATGCAGGAAGCAACGAGATGCTGCTGTGTACTGTAGCACAGCGCAGCACAGCGCCACCTAATGGCCAAAAGAAAAATTGCAGCTGCAGACGGCTTTTTTCCCTCTGCTCCTGGCAAAATCGCCGCTGCTTCCTGCGCCCCCCCTAAACAATCTTGCGCCCCCCCAGGGGGGCGCGCCCCCCAGTTTGCGCACCGCTGTATTAATCCAATCCCAAATTACTTTGAGCAGTGTTGGAAGTATTGTATTGTATGTCTTTATTTATATAGCGCCAAAAGTGCACTCAGCGCTTCACAAAGAATACAGTACAGGGAATTATAATTATACAATAAGTGCAGCAAAAATCAGACAATAGGAAAGGAAATCCCTGCCCCGGAGAGCTTACAATTTAAGAGGTTTAATGGGAAACTTACAGAGACAGTAGGTGAGGGAGTAAGTGCTGTAGATGGCAGTGCTTGGTCACAGTGGGTGGTAGGAGTGACTGAGTGTGGGACAATAGCCATGAGTGCAGGCTATTGGGATACTTGATTTGTGGGGTGAGATTTAAGGTTTGTCTGTATTAAATGAAAAGGTTAACACCATTTACAGGGGAAGAGATGGCAGGGAGGCATGAGTGAGATCAGGTGGGTATGTCTGGCTTCAGGCTTAGGGGAGATCCACAGCAGCGGGAAGGAGAAGATAGAGGGTGCGAATAGAGGATTTGTGTGGGTGTGTATAAATAATGGTGCAGTGGGGAGTGGTGAAGTTGGAGAGAACAGAGACATTCACAAAGGAGTGAGGACACAGTAAACAGAAAAAGCAATAGGGAGGGCATAGTGAGATGCAGGAGGAGAGGCTTCCCAGGTACTGGAGGATAAAAGTGTACAAATAATCACAGATGTTAAAAGTTAGTGTCCCACAGTGGCAACGTTGTAATGCAGAGTCCCGATCTTGGAAGTGAAGAAAGCTTGACGCACCACCGAAACAAAAACAGGCTGGAGAGAGGGTAACTACAAAAACAAACTTTATTCTTTATACTTTGAGCAGTGACCTTAAAATAGGCTTCATTGGCCAATATTCACTAAACGGTGCTAAACTTAAGCCCGTCTTGACACCCATTGTAAATTGGTGTTTCTCCTCCAGTTTTTCCACTTTACATTAGTGACTAACTAGTACAAGGAAGCACAATAAAACTTCTGCAAGGAATCACAGTACTTAACTTTCCTTAATTAAAGAATTCTCCAGCTGAAAACCATCGCAGCAGACACTTCATTAGTACCCCAAATTTTTATTTACAAGGAATCTTTAAAGTATTGCGCACGGCACACAGCGCTGTCACTATGCATTAAACAATTTTCGGTGAATGCATTGACATTTTAAACATATTGACTATAATAAAAAAAGGGCTAGGTTTGGAAAAATAGCTTAATTGATTTTATTACTCCACAGAAACAAGAATAAACAAAGGCACTTTTGTTTGGAGGATAAAAACAAAATTATTGGTTGCATACGGCTTAAGCTGAATTAAGCACTTGAAGTTCAGCCTCCCCAGGGTGCTGACAGCGCAAGCTACGATCAATACTGAAACAATTTACACTCTAGATTCTCAGTCTGTTTATTAACTACTAATTACCACCAGTTCTTTATATATATATATATATATATATATATATATATATATATATATATATATATAATCCCAGGATAGTAGGCAGCTTTCTGTCCAATTTGTATCTGAAAGTGCAGACCTAGTAGTTTGGAGGTGATCCATCCCACAGATTCAGAGTCACTGGGGCTGGTGGATGGGAAATCCATGCCAGACTTTGCAGTGGTTCTGGTTCCCCTCACCTGCTCTCCTATTTAAAGGAACAGGTATTTAGGGCAGATAGGTTTGTTGCCTCAGTCTCTCGCCTGGAGGCTGGGGGCACACTGCTCCCCCCCATCCAGTTCGGGGAGGATGCCCCCCCTTCACGTGTTGCAGTATCCAGAAGGATTGCATGGAATCTCTTGTGATGGCGTCCCCAACAAACAGATAAGGACAGTGATAGTGACAGTCATATGGTATATCTGTATACCGTGTTATATTTTTTGAGCTGGGAACCAAGCTAGTTGACTAGCGACAATTAGAGAGGCTTATGCTGTTGTTTCGTCTGACGCCTATGAAGGAGTAGGCTTTACTTTTATGATTTTTTTTCTTAACATGATGGTGTGTCTGAAACACTGATGTAAGAATAACCACTGAAGATTAAGGGCTGAGTGCCCCAATGTGTGTGTCAAAGTTGCAGTCCCTTTCTTGGATGAAATAAAGTGGGCAGAAGCCTTAATTACGCAGTATGATGCTGCGTGTTGTCCTCTATTCTCTTTAAATAACCCTTAGAAGACCGTGTCGGGAACAGTCCAAACAGACGTCAGCCCTACAAAAGAGAGCCGTTTGTCACTCCTTCCAACTCTTTTTAAAGAATCTGCACATACAGATGTAGCCAGACTTAATGTTTGCGTTGCCGGCACCCCCCTGCAGAGGGAAATCTCTCTGGAGGGAGGGGGGTGTCATTCAGAAGATCAGGACCACTCCCGCAGGCAGCCGTGACTTTACTGTCTCCGGAGACGCAGCATTTTGCTTTTCAGGACGTGGCTCCGGTGACAGGAAATTGGGCTACATCTGTAGAATATAGAGGGATATGTACAGAAGGTTGCAAAGAGGCACCACAATGTTACAAAAGACTCAACATTTGTGTTCTGTCCCTTTGCATCAATGTATCAAGGCACTTTGTGTCAGCTTTGCTTCACTTGCTATGTATCAAAGTATTTTGGTCCTATCTGCCCAAGCTTGCACCTTGGGGTGAGTCAGTAGGAGGAGTTGGAGCTGAGTTTCATGGTGCACAAATTATAATGAGATGTATCACATTCTGCATCTCTGCCCCAGTTTGCACCTGGGGGAGAGTCAGTAGGAGGAGTTGGGGGGAGTTACATGGTGCACAGATTATAAAGACATGTATCACATTCTGCATCTCTGCCCCAGTTTGCACCATGGGGAGAGTCAGTAGGAGGAGTTGGGGGAGTTACATGGTGCACAGATTATAATGAGATGTATCACATTCTGCATCTCTCTGTCCCAGCTGGCACCTTGGGTGGTATCAGTAGGAGTTGGGGGGGGGGGGAGTTACATGGTGCACCGATTATAATGAGATGTATCATGTTGTGCGTCTCTGTGAACCAATATTTTTGCCTTTTATTAGCCCAAAATAATTCTAATAAATCTAAAAAGCTGCATCAGACATAAGAAACCATATGCCGCAGCTCTGCTCCAAAAAACAGAGTAGTGCTTCAAAGCACTGTCTTTATTGCTGAGGATCCAACAAAGTCTTCGTCTTGTAGGCATCTCCAGCACTGAAGGAATATTACGATGTGTTTGCTATCCTTTGTTGTTTGCCACCCATGCTTAATAAACTCAACAGAATATTTCCTTGTCCAAACCTTTAAATCTGACTTCAGGTAACATTAAGTAAGTCTTAACCAGTAGAGATACAGTACCAGCAGACTTTAGTAATTTTTTGTTGAATCAAAGATAAATATGTACTGTAAAAGTATCAAACACTATTCATTAAGCTACAATACTGCTGATCGCAGTGAGATCGTGGGAAAACTGCCATTGACGTAATGTCTCTCAGTGGTACAGTTTGATTTTTTTTTAAGTGGCCAGACATCATGCCATGTGCTGGCCTACTGAGAACGGTCTGTGAACTCATCAATTATTTATTTTTAAATACTAGTAGAATCATGCATGTGGTCCAAGTTTTACAGCAGAAACATGCAGCTTGTTTCATGCATATATTGGATAAAATCAATAATTCTGAAAATAGACATCAAAGCATGAAATCCCTTCATCAAAAAGCTGACACTCTTATGGTATGATGGGAAAAATAAAGAAGAAATAAATATCACTACATTACATATTTGTTTGTGCATTAAATTCTGGCATTTCATTCTTTCTGGAATGCAAGCAGTTGCAAACAGCTGTTTGGACATTACGTTGATGTTAAAAGGGTACATTTTCATAGTGTCTCAGTGTCAATGTCAGAAGCACCAACTTAGCTCTATTTCACTCACTGACAAAAGTGGTGCTATTTATAAGAGGGATCAGGGGAGGAGTTACATGATTCAATATTTCAAGAAAATGTCTGAACCTTGTACTGTATGTCTGTAATCAGCACTAATTTACCTTGATTAAATTCACCTTGTCTCATGGTAGTGTCATCTTCAGAGCCTACAAACAGGCGTGGGAGAAATTGCATGCAATTGCACTAGTATAAAATGCGGCAAACAGTACTTCAATCCTGCTAGCATTTTCCATATGTAAAATATTGATATATTTATACTCTTATTTAGTGTTTGATTTGCTTATAAACTAAAGAGCACTTCCTCCTGTAGTACTGTTCATGTAAGTCCATTGTTTACGGTATGTAGCAGGGGCTACGTTCTCCTGCTACTAAATCCATTAATGCCCCCAATCAATCCTTATACAACAGAATAATTATATTAACTACATTAAATAAATGTCTGCCTAACAAATGATACCTAACTAACAACAGGCAGTAGTGACATCATTTAATGATAAGTTCCACATGTTGATACCTTTGTGCACCACCAGGTATCACATTTCCAGTTTACCTGTGTCAACTGTTAGGGGTCCAATGTTAGAAACCCATTTGGTCATACCAACTACTTGGACCTCACTAGATACCTCTGTGTAGTTAGATGTCAATTTTATGGGTGGTCTAGTTTCCCGCTTGGGTCTCAGGAGAGATAATATAAGCTCTAATGATACTTCTGCTATTCCCTCACGGAGGCTAAGTCTGACTGCCTCTCCTGGCCCCTTTCCCCTACTCTGGGATCCTCTTCATACTCTTACGGGGATAGTTCCATTTCACTTCCTTCTTCGTCTAGACTGGGGGGGTTTTTTTTTTGATGAATCTGCGCGATACAGATTTTAGTTTGAAAATGTGAAAATATCCGAGAAACGGATTCTGCCGTCTCTAGTCGCAACGTAAAGCGATTTCGGTGAAGGGTTTCCATGGAGGAACTAAAGTCAGGGAGTTGTTCTGCGTGGCGAATTCTTTATTTGAGGCTTTTACGTGCAAAGTATTAAGATTGATTAGATAGTGTTTCTGAGGCTGTAAAGACATTGCCCTACAATGCATTACTAGCCCCTAAAAGATAATATGCTAAAGTAATACGAAAATGGGACACGGTTCCATTCCTAACTCCCAAGCTGCTTTCAGCATTAAGCAGCTCTTTTTCCCTAACCTGTTCATGCTGCGTTTTCCCCCAGACATGCTGATATTCAGAACTCCGTGTATATGTACAGTACTAACTCCAAGATACGAGAGGCAACCAGGAGAAATAGATGATGTCTCCACTAATGCTATGATTTATCGATTGTTACATTGTACACCTTGCAGAGTGTGAGGCCTCATATTTCTGTTTGGCAGATAGCCGTGTCACTAGCTAATAGATATGATTGCCCCCCTATTATTGTCTGAGCAAAAAAATAAGGTGGCTTGTTTAATGTCTGCTGAACTCAGCAAGATGTTGCTGGTTTTTTTCTTCTTGTGGGCAGATTTTCTGCCAGAAATTGAAATTGAAGCACTTATGTGAAGGGCATTGTAGTCGGTCACAGAATCCACGTCATTTTTCTCCTGAGCAAGTTCGACCTAAAGCTAGTTCACAATTTAAATTGCTGTCTTTTCACATCAAAACATGTCTGCTTAGGTAAAGTATTTCCTTCAGCATACAAACAGGGCCGCAGACACAATTCCTGGGGCCGAGGACTAGAGTTATGAGCGTGTGTGTCCCGTGTCAGCAGTCTTGAGAGCCCCTCATTTCAAACTTCGCAAGCCCCCTTCTCTATTTCCCCTTCCCATGTATTTCTCTCTTCTCTGTATCACTCTTACCCCCTCTCTTCCTCACTCACTCCCCCCCTGACCCTCTCTGTTACACCCCATCTCTCTCCCATCACCCTCCCTCCATCAATTACCCTACTCTCACTCAATCCTACTCCCTTATTCCCCTCTCCTCACACTCATTCCCTGCCCCTTCCCCCTGGCCCCACACACAATCACCCCCACAAAATATATACAACCCCCACACCCCTCCAAATCCATACGACCCCCCCAACCCCCCAAATACATACAATACCCCCACCCTCCAAATACATAAAAAAAGAAAAACCCAAATGAATACAGAATAAAAACTTAGCTACCTTTGGGATGGTCTCAGGCCTTTGCTGCCCCAGCTCTCCGTAGGTACGTGCCTCCCTTACGGACACTGTCCCACGCCCAGCCTCTGACGTTGGCACACGCCAGACCTCTCTCACATGCCGATATGCTCCGGAAGCTAGGCCCAGCTTCTTTCCGGCGTGCGCCGACATCAGAGGCTCAGCGTGGCACAGTGTTAGTGAGGGAGGCCCACAGCTTGGGAGAGCCAGGGCCCGGTGGCAACGAGAGGTCCAGCAGCCAGCCAACTTCCAATGCCAGCTGGCCGGGCCCCCCCCCCCCCCCCGCAGCTACCAGGCCCAGGACACTTATCCCAGCTCCCCCCCTGTCGGCGGCCCGGCATACAATAGATGATCATGTGCATAGCACATGCTTACAATTTCCGCAGTATACACTATAAAAAGTGTAGATCTTTGTACATATTTAAATGCATGTATATAATTGTATAAATCAAATTGTATAAATCAAGATGTCTGTGTTTAGACTGTGTTTATCAGTGCCTTTAAGTATATATACCAGTGTTTGTGTATTCAGTGTGTACTGTATGCATATTAATGTGTTTTAAGTGAGTGTGTTAAAGGGCCGCCGACAGGGGGGGAGAGCCGGTACAACTGTCCCGGGCCCGGTGGCTGCTGAGCTGTTGACACGGGGCTCAGCATCAGAGACTCGCGACAGTCAGTGAGGGAGGTCCGCAGCTGGGGGAGAGCTGGGCCCAGCGGCATCTAGAGGGAGAGACGGAGTTGTGTTGATATCAATGAATTTGTTTTGCGCAATTGTTTGTGCAAAAATGCTTGCAAATTACTCTGCGATCTTCCAAGAGTAAAATCGCACATCTGTAATAAGAGAGGGAGAAACACAAAAAGAGAGAATGTTCAGGTGCGAAACCTGCTAATATGAAGCACCCATTTAATATTTGCTGTGAAGGCGAAATGCTTATGTTAATGAGTCAAGAAATGGATGAACTTTAAATTGCCTAACTAACCCAATGATACAAAAGCATAGTGATAGGCATGTATGTAAATGTATTGCCAGGCAGTTGCAATTCTAATGCAAATGCTGTCATTCAAAATTGCATTCACACACTAAATAATATAATACAGTAACCTAATAATAGCAATCTGGATGTTAATCCCAAATCTTATACTCGTCATTTAAGGGAAATATCTCCTGCTGACTGCCACCCCCACTGAATACTGATTCTTCATGAGGGATAACAGATGCCTTGTATTTCAGCTCATCAGATAGGAGTATTAGGTTCTGGCAACAAAAATTAAATTAGCCCCTTAGCAAACTATGCAATTTCCACACACCATATGGCTGTTCAAATGTTTCATCCACTGGGATGAGTTCAGGTGTTTGACGAAACAATTGCTTTGAATCTGTCACACTCAAGATGTTGGTTCTAGTTGACTTTCTGGCTTTTTTTATATTACCCCTCACCACCACTATGTTAAAATGCACTTAACTGGATTTTGTAATATATTCCACCATATTCCATTCTGTTTACTAATTTTGTAAAATAAATGACTACTTATACTATACTTAGAACTCAAGGGAAGGGGTGGGACAGGGGAAGGGGAAGGTAAACCCTAGCTACTGCTATGGTGCCTACTTATACTATACTTAGCAACATATAACTACTTATGAGACATTCAGATATCCAGTGAGTTGGCTTCGAAATCATTCGCTGTGTCCTCTCCGTGGACCTCCATGCAGCTTTTTCTTCTTCCTTGACTATTGGGGTCAAGTTGGACATGCATATACAAACAGAAAGTGCATGGGAGACACAGAGAAGTGTAAAGAAGAGTGTTTTTCAACCAGGGTTCCTAGCAGGGTTGCCATCTTTTATTGAAGGCTAACCCAGAGATGTTTTGCAATACATTTTTTTACATTTATTTATTTGATAGATTTCTCTATAACGGTGGCAGCATCTCCCGGCAGCCTCTCCATGGAAGGTCACGTCAGCATGGCTCCGCGACATCAACGTGATGTCACGGTATAGTCGTATTTAAAAACAGTGAGTCACGTTCTTAAAAAACATCCACCTCGCAACTGATTACATGAAAAGACAATCCTCTCCACACCTCTGCAGTCTGCTCTCCCTCTCGTTCGCCTCTCTCTCCCATATACATATATATTACCATATATATATATATATATATATATATATATATATATGTGTGTGTTAACGAAAAGAAGACAGCACGGCTCCCATAGCATAATATTGTTTTTAATGTTAAAAAATCTTCATACATGTGAATTAGGAACACTTACAATTTGTGCTGTAATAAAGGGCATTGCATAGGGTCTTTTTCTTCACCCGAGCGAGCCTCTGTGAGTCTCTGTCTCCTGGGGGGTCCAACACTCTCTCCCTGTGGATCACGGAGGGATGCGCGCGCACCCGTCCTCTCCCTAAATGGGAGTCTCACGAGAGTATACTCCAACTTGGCTGGGTATGGACACAGCGGTGTAAAACCCCTTGTATAGTCCCAAACACACAGATACGGCTCAACAATAGGGCGAACAGGACTCCTCAACGTTGCACAATAATAATAAATAATAAAAAGACAGTGCCAGCTACTTCCCTACGCGTTTCATCACATAAAGTGACTTCCTCAGGGGAAAAGGCCAAATTTAAGGTTAATCAATGTCATGAGGATTGTCCTAGATTCATCACCAAATTCAATAGAGCTGCATATAATATCAAACACATACTTAACAACCATTGGGAGATCCTCAAGAGTGATCCTGTTTTGGGACCTACGCTACCTGCACATATTCCGGTCACTTACAAAAAAGCAAAAAATATTAAAAACATGGTGGCATCGAGTCATTTGAGAACTATTAAGAAGAGAGATTCTGTTTCTTCAGATAATCTCTGTGGCAACTTCTCATGTGGACGCACTAGGTGTCTAACCTGTAAACATCTGGCCATTGGTAAATTTGTTTGCTCTTTTTCCAATAGGGGGGAATACAGTATAAAAAGTAGGATCAACTGTCTCTCCACCTATATAGTGTACCTTATATCATGTTCCTGTGGAATACAATATATAGGGAGGACCATTCGATCTATGAGTACCAGGTTTCTGGAACATAGACGTAACATCATTAATGGCAATATGGCTCACAGTCTTTCCAGGCATTTTTCCATCTGTCATGCTAAAGATCCTGCTTCTCTCACCATTAGGGGCATTGAACATATACCGATGTCCCTGTTGGGGGGTGATAGATTCAGGAGGTTATGTATGCGGGAGACCTTCTGGATCTACACCCTTGATACTTTGTCACCCAAGGGGTTTAATGAACAAATAGATACCAGTACATTGGTATAACAGTTTAGGTGCCCGTTCTTTTCATATCAATGCATATATCATGTTAAAATCAGTAGTAACACTCAATCTACTTTATCAGTACACAACACACATCATAGAATCTTGGATACACATATATACATTCAACATACATATTTCTTGCACAGATGTTTCAATCACACATCTTGTACATATATTTCATATATACACATATATACATTCAACATACACATATCCTGTACAGATATTATATCTATTCATCTTGCACAACTTCTAATATACAGATCTAGTGATCTTCAATAACATTATTATATTATATATATACATTACACACATAGCATATATTTTATTAATATTTTAACATGTTCTTATTCAATTGCACAAACTTATGTATAACTGTAGGTTTATGTACTACTATGTAAATACTATGTCTTTGTTGTCCTTTTGTTTCCATCCATGTCTCTCACCAGCCCTTTAAGAGTTAATGAGTATTGTTATTAATCAGGTGTTTTAAATGTGCTTAGCCATTGAGTGGGTATAAATACCCATGAGATTACTGTTAGTAGAGCTTTATTCCCTGAGGAAGTCACTTTATGTGATGAAACGCGTAGGGAAGTAGCTGGCACTGTCTTTTTATTATTTATTATTATTGTGCAACGTTGAGGAGTCCTGTTCGCCCTATTGCTGAGCCGTATCTGTGTGTTTGGGACTATACAAGGGGTTTTACACCGCTGTGTCCATACCCAGCCAAGTTGGAGTACACTCTCGCGAGACTCCCATTTAGGGAGAGCACGGGTGCGCGCGCATCCCTCCGTGATCCACAGGGAGAGAGTGTTGGACCCCCCAGGAGACAGAGACTCACAGAGGCTCGATCGGGTGAAGAAAAAGACCCTATACAATGCCCTTTATTACAGCACAAATTGTAAGTGTTCCTAATTCACATGTATGAAGATTTTTTAACATTAAAAACAATATTATGCTATGGGAGCCGCGCTGTCTTCTTTTCGTTAACACAGGTCAAGAGGAAGGTGTTTTTTTCCTGGAGACTGGCAGCGACACCCAGTAGCATTTAAAGGACACTTTTTACTTGATTTTTATTTTTCATCCTTGATATACACCGATTTTTATTGAACCCTTTTTGCCTTTTTCCCCATTGCACTCCCCTCCCCTTTCCGACCTCCATTCCCTTCCCGGCCATTCTCCCTTCCGTTTTTGTCCCCTCAGTTGTGGTTGTTATATGTATATGTTTTTTATGGTATTTGTATATTTGTATTGGTATTGTATTTGTATTGGTATTTGTAATTGTTTTTAATAGCCTATACATTTGAAGCAGCGGTACCAGGAGACGATTGCACGGTCATATATTACTGTATGCACCCTACCCCTTTACAGTATACCTATCTGGTTAGCGCAGCAGTTTATATCCTTTTTTCTGTTCTTATATATATATATATATATATATATATATATATATATATATATATATATATATATACCCCTCTGCCCTTCTCCTCTGATCTTTCTCTCTGTCTCTCAGCATCTTGTTCCTTCATCTAACACCCTCCCTTCCCCTGCCAATGCCAACATGAAACGGTGCCAGAAGGAGCGAGGAGTGGTTTTAAATGGAGGAAATGCTGCAAGATCCGAGCCTGAACGAGAATGGAAAACAGCTGGTGTCGGTTTCGATTTGGGTTGTTCGAAATCAGGGGAATCACGAACGGCCCAGGCTTCCCAACAACCTCCCGGGACTCCTAGCATTTCTAAAACTACTTCAGAAAATCCATCTTAAAAAGATCCCAATGTTTACAAATAAATCTGGGTTTCAAAATGTTCACTTTTTCTAAAAAGTTGTTCTCCTTGACGCAATTTCTCTTAAAATTGCCCGAAAGGAATGTTTTTCAAGCAATACTTTGAATGATTGCTGGAATAATGTGAATATAAGTTAATATCTACTGAAAATGATTAACTTAACAATTTGACCTTCTTCTTTTGTAAATTCTAAATCCAAAAACCAAACCTTAATATCTTCACGAGAGAGAACTACATCTATTCTATGGGAGTTAAGATACTAAACACATTCAAATTTGAAACAAAAGATTCCAAATCTTCAGAAGATTCTGAGCATATAAAGTAGTAAATTCAAACTACGCTCTTGCTTCCTAGCAGGATCTTGAAGTAGATCAACTCTTCCATCTTGCAGCTGATGTGATGTGAAGGCACCTCCACCGATACCGTCGTGGGATGGCTCCAAACGTCAGGTGTCAATGAAAAATTAAACACATGTAGCCAGGTCCCCCCTCGCGCACTCACCCCCTCCTTCCCCGTTGCCGCGCGTGGTTGTATTGCGGCTGGTTGCTAGGGAAGCGGTCGGGCGGTTGCCGGGGACGCGAGCGGGCCGGTTGCCGAGGCCGCGATCGCGTAGTTAGGGTCCCGGCGGCTAGCGGAGCAGGGCGCCGCCATTGAAAGTCAGCTCGCGCATGCGCAGGAGGCCAGCTAGCGCGAGAGGCTCCAAACAGCTCGCGCACACGCAAGGCGGGAAGGACAGCCCCCAGGGTGCACAGGGGCAGAGACACGTGACGCCAGGGAGCCAATCGGAAGGCTGGATTCCCCTGCTCCCAGTTAGATACATTTCGCGGGGTTTTGCAGCTAGGCAGTCACTCAGGATCCGGACCAGCTAGGGGTAAGAGGTGGATGCAGGGGTCAGTGACCCTCTGCATAGGCCAGCAGCCCCCAAGGTCCCAGTTAGGTCCTGAGCCACCTAATAGCTTGTGGAGCTTAGGGACAGGCCCTATATAGGGACACTGCCCCATTATTTGGTCAAGTAGTCAGGGACACAGTGCTGAAGCCGTGCGGCCCTGCGAGGTGGGTTCTGGGCTCAGAACACCACCAAAGACCCTAAGACTAGGAGAGACAATGTTCGCGCTAGACTTTCAACCCACGCGGTGTGGAGGATAAAGTCGGATCGTGCGGATTGATATCGTGGTACCCGTGGCTGGAGCCCGGGCAGGTAACCTGCAACTCACGTGCACCAACCAGGCCTATCACCAAACATAGTGGCTGCGCAGTCACACACACATATGCACAGTGGTATTTGACTCTGGGAGTACGAGACATTTGGGTGGGGGTTACTGGACACAGGGTGGGGTCACACTGTGGGAGGTTAGCGTCCGCCGTGACGCCTAGAGGTGGTAGCGTCCGCCGTGACGCCTAGAGGTGGTAGCGTCCGCCGTGACGCCTAGTGTGGTTAGCATCCGCCGTGACGCCCAGTGTGGTTAGCGTCCGCCGTGGCGCATGTTGATTTGTGTTGATATATGTTGCTATGCAGTAAAGCCGGTCCTGTTTTACATTTACTCGCTTTGTGTGGTTGTTTCCTGTGAGGGCCTCCTCCCACTCCGTTGGGATCCCTCCCAGGTGGAGGCGTTGCACTAAGAGATGTATATTATGTATGTACCCCAGGTTCCCCTAGCGGAGGCTTAGGCTCCTGAGAGCCACACAGGTTGCACAGCAGGTAGTAGCGGCTGTATTCATAGGGAATACCCGTTACACACAAAAGCGCACCAAGTGTCAAGATTTATATAAAACAATGTAATAAAATAACAAGTAAAAACTTACATATAAAGATATATAAGTCCAGTAGAGCAGTGCAAGGGCAACAGTCCTGGTGGTATCCTAGGCGCAGGGGGTAGGTGCTGAGGCTTACGGATCAGTCCCGCGCGCTGGGGCTGGCTGGCTGGGCACCACGTTATTGTCACTTCCGGGTTGCGGCTTCTCGCAGGACCCGTGTTTAGTAGCCCACCACAATTGCCGGTTCTCCAGCATGAAACTCACTCCGGCGAACCGAAAGAGTCTCTGGCTGTTTGTAGGAGTGCTGTGTGAGCTCCTGTGTGAGCTCCGCAACGCGTTTCACACGAATGAAGCAGACGTGATGAAGCACAGTGCTATTGGTATACAGTCAATTGGTGGAATAAGCCCAGCACTCCTACAAACAGCCAGAGACTCTTTCGGTTTGCCTGAGTGAGTTTCATGCTGGAGAACCGGCGATCGTGGTGGGCTACCATTCACGGGTCCTGCGAGAAGCCGCAACCCGGAAGTGACAACAACGTGGTGCCGAGCCAGCCAGCCCCAGCACGCGGGACTGATCCGTAAGCCTCAGCACCTACCCCCTGCGCCTAGGATACCACCAGGACTGTTGCCCTTGCACTGCTCTACTGGACTTATATATCTTTATATGTAAGTTTTTACTTGTTATTTTATTACATTGTTTTATTAAATCTTGACCCTTGGTGCGCTTTTGTGTTTAATTTTTCATTCTGACCATAGAAACCTGCTCCAATATTTGAACGGTTCTCCATAAAGAGGTTTTTCCCCAATGAGTTCCTTCTTCCAGAAACCTGCCTGCATAATTCGGAACAAGACACGTGCTCATGTCCATACCGCACATTAGTCCACAGAAACAATTTTTACAAGAAAAATATATGTATTCCGAAATAAAAAGGAAAATTATCTGATAAAAACGGTTGCGTAGGCATTGGCAACCTAATAACAACATATACAAAGTGCCCGTATAAAGCATCCTGGTGGCGGTTTCGGGTGTGTAAAGATGACACATCTAGAGTGATCCATTTGTATTCCCTTCATCTAGTAAATGAAGTTGGGGAATTTGGAATGACCGTACCGTCCCATAAATATGATGGAAGTTGACAGACCAATTTAGAAAGGGAAAAAAAATCTACATATTTAGACAATTTAGTGGTGATGGAATCTATGCCGGTTATTAAAGGCAGCCGAGGATGTTGTGCAAGAACGACTTGATGTTTCACACGTAGGTTTTTATCAACGGTTTATTTATATAAAGATTCTATACGCTTAAACCTTGTCTCAGATGCGCTGTTTGTACCGTATCTGCATACATTAAACATTTGTATTATGCATTAACAGTTTATTTCTTAGATATTGACACTATCTATATTCATTCCCTCTGAATTTTTTTTTTAATACATTCTATATTTTATTTCCATGTTTATTTTGTACTAGCTGAGAGCCCCGGCGTTGCCCGGGATGTTTGTGGTGTGGGTGTGGCATTTGGGTGAGGATTGGTCAACGCGGCCCATGTGCGGTGGTAGTGCTGCTGTGGCTGTACTGATGGTGATTGTATCAGTGTGCTGATTTGGGAGGGTTTGGTGCTGATGTGGGGGTGCGGATGTGGTGTGCCGATGGGGGAGGTGCAAAGGTGCCGATGTGTGGGTGCTGATGGTGTTGATGGGGGCTGAGAATGGCAGGGAGCCGAGAATGGCAGTGTGCTGGGGGGGCATGGGATAGCGGTGTGCTGATGTGGTGGTGCTGGGGATAGTGTGTGTGTGTATACACGTGTGTGTGTGTGTGTGTGTGTATACACGTGTGTGTGTGTGTATACGTGTGTGTATACACATGTGTGTGTGTATACATTATGTGTATGTATACGTGTGTGTGTATACGTGTGTGTGTATGTCTACATGTGTGTGTGTGTATGTCTCCATGTGTGTGTGTACGTGTACATGTGTGTGAGTATACGTGTACATGTGTGTGTGTACGTGTCTACGTGTACATGTGTGTGTGTCTACGTGCGTGTATGTTTCTACGTGTGTGTGTGTGTCTATGTGTGTGTGTGTATACGTGTGTGAATACGTGTGTGTGTGTGTCTACGTGTGTGTGTGTCTACGTGTGCCTGTGTGAATACGTGTGTGTACACGTGTGTGTTTGTACGTGTGTGTACATGTGTGTGTATACGTGTGTCTACGTGTGTGTGTATGCGTGCGCCTACGTGTGTGTGTGTATACGTGTGTGTGTGTGTGTACGTGTGTATACATACGTGTGTATACGTGTGTGTGTAAACGTGTGTCTGTGTGTATACGTGTGTCTGTGTGTATAGGTGTGTGTGTGTATAGGTGTGTGTGTGTACGTGTGTCTGTGTGTGTACGTGTGTCTGTGTGTGTACGTGTGTCTGTGTGTGTACGTGTGTCTGTGTGTGTACGTGTGTCTGTGTGTGTACGTGTGTCTGTGTGTGTACGTGTGTCTGTGTGTGTACGTGTGTCTGTGTGTGTACGTGTGTCTGTGTGTGTACGTGTGTACGTGTGTACGTGTGTCTACATGTGTCTACGTGTGTCTACGTGTGTCTGTGTGTCTGTGTGTCTACGTGTGTCTGTGTGTCTACGTGTGTCTGTGTGTCTACGTGTGTCTGTGTGTCTACGTGTGTCTGTGTGTATACGTGTGTGTGTGTGTGTGTGTGTGTGTGTGTGTATAGCTGTGTGTATGTATAGGTGTGTGTGTGTGTCTACGTGTGTGTGTGTGTCTGTCTACGTGTGTGTGTCTGTCTACGTGTGTGTGTCTGTCTACATGTGTGTGTGTGTGTGTCTGTCTACATGTGTGTGTGTCTACATGTGTGTGTCTGTGGACATGTGTGTGTGTCTGTCGACGTGTGTGTGTGTGTGCCTACATGTGTGTGTGTGTGCCTACATGTGTGTGTGTGTGTGTGCCTACATGTGTGTGTGTGTGTGCCTACATGTGTGTGTGTGTGTGTGCCTACATGTGTGTGTGTCTACATGTGTGTGTGTGTCTACATGTGTGTGTGTGTGCCTACGTCTGTGTGTGTGTGTGTGTGTGTGTGTGTGCCTACATGTGTGTGTGTCTACATGTGCGTGTGTGTGTGTGTGCCTACATGTGGGTGTGTGTGTGTCTACATGTGTGTGTGTGTGTGTAGCTAAGAGACACGGCGTTGCCCGTGAGTTAAATTTCCCGCTGGAGGAGGGGGAGAGCGGACGGAAGGAGAGGGAGAGCGGACGGAGAGCGGACGGAGAGCGAGCGGGAGGGCGGACATAGAGCGGACGGGAGGGCGGACGGGAGGGCGGACGGAGAGCGGACGGGAGGAGGAGGAGGGGGGGAGAGCGGACGGGAGGAGGAGGAGGGGGGGAGAGCGGACGGGAGGAGGAGGAGGAGGGGGGGAGAGCGGACGGGAGGAGGAGGAGGGGGGGGAGAGCGGACGGGAGGAGGAGGAGGGGGGGAGAGCGGACGGGAGGAGGAGGAGGGGGGAGAGCGGACGGGAGGAGGAGGGGGGAGAGCGGACGGGAGGAGGAGGGGGGGAGAGCGGACGGGAGGAGGAGGAGGGGGGGAGAGCGGACGGGAGGAGGAGGAGGGGGGGGGAGAGCGGACGGGAGGAGGAGGAGGGGGGGGAGAGCGGACGGGAGGAGGAGGAGGGACGGGAGGAGGAGGAGGGGGGGAGAGCGGACGGGAGGAGGAGGGGGGGAGAGCGGACGGGAGGAGGAGGGGGGGGAGAGCGGACGGGAGGAGAGGAGGAGGGGGAGAGCGGACGGGAGGAGGAGGAGGAGGGGGAGAGCGGACGGGAGGAGGAGGAGGGGGAGAACGGACGGGAGGAGGAGGAGGAGGGGGGGAGAGCGGACGGGAGGAGGAGGAGGGGGGGAGAGCGGACGGGAGGAGGAGGAGGGGGGGGGAGAGCGGACGGGAGGGAGAGCGGACGGGAGGAGGAGGGGGGGAGAGCGGACGGGAGGAGGGGGGGGGAGAGCGGACGGGAGGAGGAGGGGGGGGGAGAGCGGACGGGAGGAGGAGGGGGGGAGAGCGGACGGGAGGAGGAGGGGGGGGGAGAGCGGACGGGAGGAGGAGGGGGGGGGAGAGCGGACGGGAGGAGGAGGGGGGGGAGAGCGGACGGGAGCAGGAGGAGGGGGGGGAGAGCGGACGGGAGGAGGAGGAGGGGGGGGAGAGCGGATGGGAGGAGGAGGAGGGGGGAGAGCGGACGGGAGGAGGAGGGGGGGAGAGCGGACGGGAGGAGGAGGGGGGGAGAGCGGACGGGAGGAGGAGGGGGGGGGAGAGCGGACGGGAGGAGGAGGGGGGGGGGAGAGCGGACGGGAGGAGGAGGGGGGGGAGAGAGCGGACGGGAGGAGGAGGGGGGGAGAGAGCGGACGGGAGGAGGGGGGGGAGAGAGCGGACGGGAGGAGGAGGGGGGGGAGAGAGCGGACGGGAGGAGGAGGGGGGGAGAGAGCGGACGGGAGGAGGAGGGGGGGAGAGAGCGGACGGGAGGAGGAGGGGGGGAGAGAGCGGACGGGAGGAGGAGGGGGGGGGAGAGAGCGGACGGGAGGAGGGGGGGGAGATTGGACAGGAGGGGGGTGGGTTGGTTAAAATTTCCGGGTCTCTCCTCTCCACTCCCCCTGTATGTTTCTCCGCTCCCCCCCTCTCTCTCCCCTCCTGCCCCCCCCATGTGACACAGACACACACACACACAGTGACACACACAGTGAGAGACACACACACACACAGTGTCACACACACACAGTGAGAGACACACACACAGTGAGAGACACACACACAGTGTCACACACACACACACACACACACACACACACACACACACACACACACACACACACACACACACACACACACACACACACACACACACACACACACACAGTGAGACAAACACACAGTGAGACACACACACACACACACACACACACACACAGTGACACACACAGTGACACACACAGTGACACACACACACACACACACACACACACACACACACACACACACACACACACAGTGACACACACACACACACAGTGGCACACACACACACACACACACACACACACACACACACACACACACACACACACACACACACACACCACACACACACACACACACACACACACACACACACACAGTGACACACACACACAGTGACACACACACGTCACCTCTCCTTCGGGGCGCCGCCATCTTAGGTGCCGCGTGTCCCCCCGCCGGGGAGGTGAGTGCGGGAGGGAGTAGAGCGGGAGGGAGGTGAGTGCGGGAGTGGAGCGGGAGGGAGGTGAGTGCGGGAGGGAGTGGAGCGGCTTCCGGCCGCCTCTTAGGTGCCGCGTGTGCCAACCCCCGCCAGGGAGGGAGTGGAGCGGGAGGGAATGGAGCGGCTTCCGGGCGCCTCTTAGGTGGGCGCGTGTCCCCCCGCCGGGGAGGGACTGGGAGGGAATGGAGTGGGAGGTGAGTGGAGCGGGAGGGAATGGAGTGAGAGGGAGGTGAGTGGAGCGGGAGGGAGTGGAGCGGCTTCCGGGCGCCTCTTAGGTGGGCGCGTGTCCCCCCGCCGGGGAGGGACTGGGAGGGAATGGAGTGGGAGATGAGTGGAGCGGGAGGGAATGGAGTGAGAGGGAGGTGAGTGGAGCGGGAGGGAGTGGAGCGGCTTCCGGGCGCCTCTTAGGTGGGCGCGTGTCCCCCCGCCGGGGAGGGACTGGGAGGGAATGGAGTGGGAGGTGAGTGGAGCGGGAGGGAATGGAGTGAGAGGGAGGTGAGTGGAGCGGGAGGGAATGGAGTGGGAGGGAGGTGAGTGTGATGGGGGGGGAGAGGACAGAGAGGGGTGTGTGGGTGTGTGTGTGTGTATGTGTGTGTGTGTGTGTGTGTGTGTGTGTGTGTGACACTCTGTGTGTGTGTGACACTGTGTGTGTGTGACACTGTGTGTGTGTTTTTTTTTTTTTTTTTTGTGGACCTTTGGCCCGTCACTCCGCCTCAGGCCAATGCGAGGTGTGGGGGGCGGGCCAAGGGGGTGGTGTGAGTGTGTGAGGCCAATGCGAGGTGTGGGGGGCGGGCCAAGGGGGTGGTGTGAGTGTGTGAGGCCAATGAGAGGTGTGCGGGGGTGGGCGGCCCAAGGGACCAATGAGATTGCCGCTAGGGTCACCGGACATCCAGACAGGCAGGCAAACATACAGTGCTTTCACTAATATAGTATAAGATACATATTCGTATATTTCCTGATGGGGGGGTCTGTGGGGGTTTACCGGTGTTTTAACACCCTTTTCAGTATTCCGTTCCCTTCTTTTTGGTGGCTTTTTCAATGATTATGGGGACTTCCTAGCATATGATTTATTTATGCAAGTGTTTACTTATTTATTGTATCTTTTTTTAATTGATTGGTGTAGTGACTGACTGCCCATTTTTCCCCGCAAAAAAGTAGTGAATTTGCATGGTTCGTGAACTCAAGCCAAAGCTTCACACATTTCTTCTCAGGGTTAAAACGCAAGGTGTACTTGGACTGCTGTGACCTCTCCTCTCTCTACTCTGCTACGGGACCGGGACCCGCCGCCGCCGCCTCCATCGGTGATGTCATTGGCTGGCAGCGCACGCAGATGGGAGCTGCGGGAGACCAGTGCTGACGAGTGGCGTCTCCAGTCAACATACCCCTGGACCTAGAGTGGCCAACATCCTTCTATTTGTCTGGGAGCATGTGAGTTTGGTCTTCCATTGTTCTATATGTTGTACATAAAGCTGCATTTTGCACCAAGTCCTGCCTTTCTCTTCTCATACACCACGGACCTCTGATATGTACGTACGGCAGCACACAGATCCACTTGGCGAGATCACTTTGTGATCAAAATGTTTGTTTTTATCTCACATCATGATTTTAATGTCTAAAGTCTTTATTTTGTTAATCAGTGAAAGAAATTGGATTCTTGTCCTGGGATAAATCCTGGGCAGCTTTTTTGCTGTTGTTTTTTTTTCCCTTCTAGTTTTACTGCGAAAGCCATGAAAATGATCCCAAGGCAAAAGTGTTAGATTTGATATCCATTCCCTGGCCTGGGACATCCCATCCGGTTGGCAAGAATATTTGATTCAGGAATACCCTTTATATTAAGCATGCAACAAGCGTAGGGCGCAGGAAAACATTTGCAATATTTGTAAAAAGAAATTCATTTAAGAAAACACAGAGATAAATTACTTCATTTAAAAATACAATGATTCACTAACTAAAGTTAATTATCACCATTTTTGCAAATTGCAATTGACTAAAGCTAAACAGTTATTGTGCGGTGTTTGCTCCTTGGGGAGAACTGGCTGAAGTCAATTAAAATTCTCATTGGTGCGCTGCATGCAATGTCTTTATAGCATGGAACTGTAGTATCAAGGGCCGACAGGGAGAAAGACATTGTAGAATAATATCCGTAATAATGTTACAGCAAGGCCCCCGCTCGTCGGCGCTCCGCCTTTCGGCGATGCGCCGATACGGCGGTACCGAGAAGGGTGCCGCCATGTCCGCGCAAGCGCAGAACGGGCCGGTCCGGGGTCGCACATGCACAGTACGGGCTGGTCCGGGGTTGCGCATGTGCACAATGGAGGGTTTTGCCGATGTGCATGCGTATAACGGCGCATTGCCTGTCTGCGCATGCGCACATAACCAAAATCACCAGTTCCGCTTTCTGTCGATTTTCGCTTTTCGGTGGGTCCTTAGAACGGAACCCGCCGCATGACTGGGGCCCTGCTGTATTTCATATAGTGCTTTTCTCCCACTGGGACACACAGCGCGTCACAATTACAGTTTAGCGCGCAGTACGCAGCACATAGCACATAGGTGCATACAGGTATGGTCCCTGCCCAGATGAGCTTACAATCTGTGATTTTGGAGGCACAGGGAAATAAAGTGACACCCAAGGTCACAAAGAGCTGACACCGGGAATTGAACCAAGTTCCCCTGATTCACACTCAGTTGTTTACATTGTTTTGTGACATCACACAATACGGAGCAACAAGAGAAAATTGAACCCCTCCCAAGCCTGAGGTCCCCATGTTCACAAACTAACTTTAAAATATGATTTAAAAATGCTTATAGGTACTGGTAAAAAAAAAAAAAATCATTGATCCCTTAAATATGTCACTGCCATTAGTTCACTTTGGATCTAGGAGGTGCTGCCTCCCAAAAATACTTCAGTCTACGTCAGGGGTCGGCAACCTGCGTCTCTTCCGGCACCTACATGCAGCTCTTCCGGCACCTACATGCGGCTCTTCCGGCACCTACATGCGGCTCTTCCGGCACCTACATGCGGCTCTTCCGGCACCTACATACGGCTCTTCCGGCACCTACATTCGGCTCTTCCGGCACCTACATGCGGCTCTTCCGGCACCTACATGCAGCTCTTCCGGCACCTACATGCGGCTCTTCCGGCACCTACATGCGGCTCTTCCGGCACCTACATGCGGCTCTTCCGGCACCTACATGCGGCTCTTCCGGCACCTATATGCGGCTCCCGCAGGTTTGCCGCTTGCTAGCTGTTGCCTCTCTCTCTCTGTGTGCTGTGGGGGGGGGGGGAGCCCGGCCAGCACTGGTTAGGCCTCTATTGGCCGCCCTGCATCTCCCCAGCTGCTGGGCTGCCTCCTGCACAGCCCACGCCGGGTCTCAATGATGCTGACGTGCACCGGAACTTCCGGTGGGCGATGACGTCACAGAGCGGCCCAGCGTTGGACAATGAAGAGGCATGCCAGCAGCTTGGGAAATGCCGGGCTGCAAATAGAGGCCTAAGCAGCGCCAGAAACCGCCCCCCGCAGCACACAGAGAGAGAGGCAGCAGCTGGAGTACGGCAACCTCCCCACCCCCCCAGCCACCAGCAGCAAACCCAGCCACCGGCAGCACCAGCCACCGGTGGCAAAGGCAGCACCAGCCCCCCAGCTACCGGCAGCACCAGCCCCTCAGTAACTACCCCGCTCCCCCTCACAACCACCCCAAACCCAGCCACCGGCAGAAAACCTGGGAAAAAAGTCAATAAATAAAGGGACTTATTGTGAGATGCATTCTATTCCCCCACATACTTTAATCAGAATTAGGGAAAGGAACAAATACGTTTGTTGTATGTTAATGCTTATACAGTATATACATATATTAGTGTGTGTACAGTGTATGTGTGTGGGTGTGTAATATTCATGCATGTGCTGTATGTTAATGATTATACAGTATATACCTATTAGTGTGTGTATATGTATGTGTGTGTGGGGGTGTAATATTCATGCATGTGCTGTATGTTAATGATTATACAGTATATACCTATTAGTGTGTGTATATGTGTTTGTGGGGGTGTAATATTCATGCATGTGTTGTATGTTACTGCTTATACATTATATACCTATTAGTGTATGTGTATGTGGGGGTGTAATATTCATGCATGTGCTGTATGTTAATGCTTATACAGTATATACCTATTAGTGTGTGTACGGTATGTATGTGTGTGTGTGGGTGTAATATTCATGCATGCGTTGTATGTTAATGCTTATACAGTATATACCTATTAGTGTGTGTACGGTATGTATGTGTGTGTGTGGGTGTAATATTCATGCATGCGTTGTATGTTAATGCTTATACAGTATATACCTATTAGTGTGTGTACGGTATATATGTGTGTGTGGTTGGGGGTGTAATATTCATGCATGCGTTGTATGTTACTGCTTATACAGTATATACCTATTAGTGTGTGTACGGTATATATGTGTGCGTGTGGGGGTGTAATATTCATGCATGCGTTGCGGCTCTCGGAATATTTTGGAGAAATACATTTGATATACAACGGCTCTTCTTCCTTGAGAGGTTGCAGACCCCGAGTCCACGTGCACCCCAGTGGTTATAGCAGGACATGTTATTGACATTGAACATTATTCACCACTGCTTTCCTTCCTGGCCCCGCACACTCTCACAGTCACACTTTGCAATTGTTAAAAGCTTCACATTGAATTCTAATTTGCTTAAAAGGCAAGAATGATAGAAAAAAATCAGAGGGGCAGATAGGGCTATCTATCAAATTCTCCCAGCTGTGAAAGAAGTGTGAAAGCAGCAGAAAGTTCATGTTTCCATTAAAAGTAATGATTTTTTTGGGAGGGTTTGCCACTTGACATGTCAGTTTTGCAATCAGGAGGTTTTGATAAGTACCAAGCAGAAATCTTTACGGAAGGATTGGTTTTGGCCATTTGCAATTACTGCAGTTAGTATACAGTATTGTAGTAGCTGACTACAAAAATAATTTACTGTGTAGCCCTACTGTATGTTATGTGGTAATTTGTCAGTAACCATCATAAAATGTATCGATAGCACAACTCACAGCAACATTGATTGTAATGCACCTTTGGGACAGTACAATTATTCTATTTACTTGATTCTGTGTATGTATTTTGGCTGCATTTACTGTATAATATTTTGAAAATGGCATACAACAAGCCTACACAAGACCATATATTTATGATTCCAAATCTTACATTTCATAGGAGGATTACAATAATATATTTATCACCCTCAAACAGAAATCAGCGTAGGCGTTTTGAATGTACTAGGTTTAAACCACACCTTAAAGTGACCAAAAGCTTCCACGTATAGCGTACAGCAAATGAAAATATCACATGTGAGCACATTCACGCGCCTCAGACAGGTTGCTATGAAACCGCAAGACGGTGAAACGCGTTGAGTGAAATCGCTGTGAACCTCTGTGTAGGCTGCTAACACAGTGCTGCCTGTTCTCATGCTCATCATCCGGGGATCCAAACCTGGAAGTGCGGCAGCCGAGAGACGCAAGCACAGCTGAGGAGAGGGGCGGTGAAAACGCCAGGGATCCCCGCCTGCAGCACTCGTCCATGTTCATAATTGCCTTTTATTATCTGACACCGTGTGAGTGTATCTATTTTACTCATTCATTGATAAATATTTTATACCAGTCTGCAATATTGGTCTTTTACAGTACCTTATTCATGAAGGTTACCCTACACCAAGACGGATAAGGGGTACAGAACGACACACCTTTGCCACTGATTTGGGATATGCACAAAAGAAAAGGGGAAATTTGGATTTGAAAAAAATGAGTCTCTACACTGTGACAAACATATTCCCTATTGTGTGTTCTCTTTTATTTTTCATATACATCTGCGCTCCCCACGATCAGGAGAACTGTGAACACAGCGTTGGAAAAGCAATCCGCTAAGGGTTTGAGTTGAAGCCAACGACTATCACTTATTTTTATATATTTATTTCACATCAGAGATTTATTGTGATTATATTTCACATTGAATAATATTTTTTTCACTTTGAAAATTCACTAGACCCCCCAAATCCGACCCCCCCAAAAAACACCCAACTCTAGTTTTTATCCCTGCAAATATTGATTAAAACATCTCACAACACCTGTTAAAAAATCTCGCTAAGAGTGTTTCCAACCCAGTCGGGACAGTTTTGTCCATCTCCTGCCCACAGCGTTACCAAATTAGTGACGTCGTTTTCAATAGTGTCCTTCATTGCAGATCATGTGATAAAGCAGAGAGGCTTCTTCAATACGATGCCTTGACAAGTCTCTAACCCGACGGTATTTACAAGTACTGTACTGATTATGCAACATTTCTTTCCAAAATGTGCTTGCTGTCAAGCTGCTTAAATGTCACGTTTATTACAGGCCGCAATCAATCTGTTTGATGGTTTACGAGGCTAATTTGTGCCATTCGCATCGTTAATTATGTAAAAGAATAAAGGCAACAAAAAAAAACCACACCATTTCCCTTCCAATTGCACCTGTGACATGCCTGGTGCCATTTAGATAGGGAATGCAAAGTGTTATATATTCTTTATTATTGGAAGTGTATGCTTGCGATTTTTGGTTTTCCTAATTACCAAAATGTTCTTTGAGCTTTAAAGGTATGTCTAATTATCTCTCACTAATAACTGGCAGCATGCGTCAAAACTGAAATACTGTATCACTCCACTGCCACCATAATGGGGTCTTTTAGCAACTTATTACTAACTAGTCACAAGTTGATCGCCCATTAATCACTCTGGCATCTTACAATTATGCCCAAATGATGATGCAAGATGTTAAGCTGTCTAGCATGACTCCAGTAAACAGGTCCGGTAGAAGGGACATGTTCTATATGCAACAGAAAATAAAGCAAACATGTCTACAAAAGTTAAAACGACACTAACTGTGGCCAGGGACGGAGTCTGACCTGCTGATTCCCCAAGCTATGTCAACGCCCCAATAATGAGAAATAGATGCATTATTCTGACTGATGGGACCATTGAAAATATAAAGATGAAACTGAAATGAATGAAAGCAGTATACGAGCGTTGTTATATACAACGATGACAGTGTAAAGCTAAAATGAAGCACAGTGTTTGCACAGCCCATTCATTTTTATATTAAAACATTTGCTTCCTGGATTTTTGGAGAGCAAAGTCATTGATGATGTCATCAAACGATAAAGCCACCGCAGTTTGTCCCTTCCGATGCACAGGATGCTTAGGGTCGTATTTGAACGAAAATGTCCATATTTATAGAGAATCTTCTTTATTTATCATCCGAGATTAAAATATGAAATGCATTCTTTTTTTCTATATTTTGAGACCCCCCATATTGTGAGACCCCCATACTGTGAGACCCCCAATATTGTGAGACACTCCCTATTGTGAGGCCCCCCATATTGTGAGACCCCCCATATTGTGAGACCCCCATACTGTGAGACCCCCAATATTGTGAGACACTCCCTATTGTGAGGCCCCCATATTGTGAGGAGCTGTAGCTTATTTATCTTATGTGTGAGTGTGGCGCTGACTGTAGCATTCTGTGGGTTATATTGAGGGTACGAGTAATATTGTAATACGGGTAATATTGAGGGCAGCAACGCATCCTAATTAAGGCAGCACCCCATCCTAATTAAGGCAGCGCTCCATCCAGTGGGCTGACTTATAATGAGATGTAACCAGAGGGGGAAATTATTTTTCTATTTTACAGCCCTCAATTTTTATAGAAAATAAAGTAATACAATGAACAAAGTCAGTAGCAAATAAAAGATAATGCAGACCCCTTAGGAAGATACAGTGAATGCAGAATAACTGCTTATTATTATTATCGTTTATTGTTAAAGCTCCAACATATTCCGCAGCGCGGTACAAAGGGGGTGCAAAGATTTGATAATTACATAAACAGAGTTACGTACAAATACAAATAAAGACAAACATGCACACACAGAGAGGTAATGAGGGCCCTGTTCGTGAGAGTTTACAATCTAGAGCATTTATTTACTAAACCGTGCTAGTCCATAAGACACCACCCAGCGCCTGAGGACACCTTCTGGAACGTCCACTTGTTGGCATTCCAAGCGCCATGTTTTTTTATTTTGTATTATTAAATAGGTTTGAAGCATGGGGTCTCCGGAGCTGAACCGCATTGATTTTAGCTCCGGGGACCCCCTGTTTTCCGAGATACCTACTTCGGAAGGGGGTGCTGGTAGCAGCTCCAGCTGGGCTAGTTGGGGGTTACCAAAATGGCTGCTTAAATGTCCCCCGCGTCACGTGGACCAATAGGAAGCCATGACATCCCGTGTGTCAGCTCAGGAGACCCCCTGCTTGGAGTGCTCCTTTAAATCCCCAACAGGCCTTTCCCCTAACATCCATTGGGTCACCCTGAGCCTGGTTGTAAATCATGTTGGTATTATTAATGACATATTAGTAGTAAATTAATCAATGGGTATGCATATAGGAAGTAACAGGCCGTGTACTGCACATGCACAGCTGGAGCTGAAAAATGATTCACCCGAGGGAAGGAATCTTGAGAACTCATGACTGGCTAAAGTAGATTTATATTGTTCACTTATCATTCAAATAGGAATAAGTGAATGCGTGTGCATTTTAAGATATTCATTTCTGCAAATAGATTCCATCAGAGCTGTGTGGTGTACGTCTTATCAGAATGTTGCCAGTTCAGTTCTTGTTCCTAACAGAAACAATTTGGAGCATTCAAAGCACCTGCTGTGTATCAGACTTGCAGGAATATTATTTCCGGCAGTTCACCTGGCTAAAAACTGTCAACCTGATTTAGAGCTGTTTTCATCGGTCAAAAGAAATAGTTTTGTTACTGGTTGTATTTAATGATCGATTCGGGGGACAGATTCATCAAAATCTGATGGTAATTGCCATTCATATTGGCAGTTAACGCCCAATTGGGGGGTGACACCCCGCATCAAAGCTTCATGAATCCCAGCGTAAGAATTACTAGGAAACTTGAACTAAAGATAGTTACATAGTTACATATTAGCTGAGGTTACATAGTTACATAGTAGATGAGGTTGAAAAAAGACGTAGTTCATCAAGTTCAATGCTAAATTTAGACAACAGATACTTTATCCTATATTTTGTATTTAAAGTATTTTGGATACAGAGGAAGGCAAACATTAAACAATAAAGAATATGAAATAATGTAAAATTGATCAAGGTGGATTAAAAAAATTAAAATAAATCACCGACTCTAATTTACACATGAAATGACTGACTGTCAATTTTCTGCTCAGAGGTAAAATGTTTGCAATGGTACTAATGGCATAACTTAAAACAGCTACGCTTTCTATGAAGCAACATACTGTAACTCACGCAACTCTTAATTGCCCCTTCGCCCTTGTGGCCATACCACCACGTATACCTTATATATACGTATACCAGGTAAACCCCCTGTGCCCCCAAGCCGGCTGTCCTCCTCTCCGCCCCCCTCCCCTTACCTTGGTTCCTGGCATCTGGACGTCATGCTGCCAAAGCAACGCGTCGTCACATGACCCGACGGCGTCATTTAATGCAGAGGCCGGCTGAACTAAGGTAAATGTGGTTTAGAGAGGCCTTCACCGTTTGCTGGCATGTAATTTAAGTGCCTTCGGGAAGCACGCGGGGCCCCTGTAAACCCTGCACCCCCCGCAGATAATCTAGCATCCCTGGTTTATACCATCCCGTATACCTTCCTATATTTCACACTTTCACACCTTAACACAAAACACCAAGACCCAATTGTGGGTGAAAATGGCCACAACATTTTATTTTGTATGTACAGTATAGTTGTACATTTAAATTAAGAGGACCTTGCCAGCACCACATATATGTAGAGTTCTAACAAACTTGAACTCCAGCAACTGAACTTGCTTCGTGGGCCAATCCAGATCCATAACCAACCTTCCATGAGTGGACTCCATGACTCCATGTCATTCCCTATTGATTATTTGTGATGTCTCTACCTCCACGAGGAGACAGCACTAAACTATGCCACCAAGCACAGTCTGTAGAACCACCTCTACCACCACCAGAGGACACCACCAGACATTGAGACACAGCATGGACCTGTCAAAATCCACCAAGCGTAAGCAGGGGTGAGTCTCCTTCCTCCCTCACCAAACCAATCTTCCTCCGACAAGGTCCTTTTGCGGTTGTGACAAAAAATTATTTGGGAAACACCCGGCATTCTATTTTTTATTCTCTCTTTTATTAAATGACTTCAAATGACACTGCCATTAATAATACTAAATATATAACCGAAGCACCATGTTTGCAATAGGTCCCTCGTTCCATAGAAGTTCTACTTATTTATTTATAAAATATTTTACCAGGAAGTAATACATTGAGAGTTACCTCTCGATTTCAAGTATGTCCTGGGCACAGAGTAAAACAAATAGTACATGGTTACAAATTCAGTTACATAAATGAACAGGGTATACATTATATACTAGAGATTGCGTACACAGGACGGTACCACTTCCAATCAGGGCAAGTGCAAGGGTATTCGGCGCCCCAGGCAAACTGTCAGCCTTGTGCTCCACGCCTCCCCCCACGATGACCATTTAGAATAAAAGGGTAATTTGGACTGCTGTCATGCTCCCCTTACACTAATGGCTCCAGGGCTTCCACGGAAATGCCTCTACCTTTTATTGACCTGTGAATCACAATAGTACACGTTACATAGTAAATATTTGGCAACATGTGAGTTCTTTAGAAGTCTTACTGTGTACATGGGTACTATATACAATAACCCTAAAAGCAGAAAATAAGCACTAGGGCACAAACTAATATTCCCTTTCCTCATTTTTGTTTCAAACCCTTAGAAACACAGAAATGTTGGAAAGTAAAATAAACAAAAGAACACTTGGTAGCACATCTTGGTAGTACTCATTTAGAATAATGTAGCGGATAAACGTCTGAAACCTTTTTCATGTCTTCACCCGTTATAAGTGTATAGCCCCCCTTTGGGTGGTTAACAGTGTGGGATCACTCAGGTTACTCTCCTCCCCATTATGTGATGCAGGATGACTATGCAGAAAGGGAGAGACCCTCCTTTGTATGCTTGTGATCAGTGATGTCACTATATGGAGATAGAAGGGTATATATAGATCCTCCCTATGTTCTAGAAACAGGTTCCTCGGAGTTCAGACTGGGGCCTCACCGTGAGTCCTGTAAATTGGTTTGTGTGTATATGTCATGACCTGGGAGTCACGCCGCCCTCGGCGTGCTCCTCACTTACCCGCGGCTCCACTGGACTTTCCCGCGCCTCGCAGCGATCCTTCCTCCAGGACACCGGTCGCCATCTTGCCTAGACGCGCGCGCGCATGCCAGCACTTCCCTTCTACTGTTGGATCTGGGCGTGTGTCCGGTCACGCGCTCACAGGAATGGCCACACGGGGGCGCGCCCACATAGAAGAGTGTCAGCCTCTTAAAGGCATATCGCCCATTTGTAATGCTGCAATCAAATACATCCATTCGCCTACTCCCTCCCCCAGGAGTTCCTCTGGACCTATACCTGACTCAGTCTGGCCCATTCACACACCTCCACCTTACTACTCGGCCATTGGACCCTCTTGCCTATATATACCCTGCAGCTTCATTAACTCATCGGCTGAGCATAGAACCAGTTGTTCTCATCACTCTCTGCCTCCCTAGTCCTGTCTTGTCCTGTCCTGTTTTGCAGTCTTCCTCGTGTACCGAACCGGCTTCCGCTACGTCTACCCGCACCTCTGGCATCCCGAACTCGGCATACGGCAACACGACTCTCCGCACCTTTGGCATCCCGATCTCGGCAAATGGTAAACGATTACGTCCCTCTCCCTAACCCCGGATTTAGCAAACAGCACCCTCTACCATCCGTATATCTCCTGCCCCGATCCGGACTCCCAGACCACTCTACTCTCAAGACGTGCCCTCGTGGCTGTGGGTGGCGTTATATCCTATCCCACCTCAGCACCGCGGTCCCGTCTCGTTTGTGGTGAGCACGTCCTGACATTATGCTCAGCCCTACAAACATGGACCCCGCTGAGGTGGAGCGCACTTTAAATGCCCATACTAATCTCTTCACCAGGCTAGAGACTTATCTGGAACAAGCTGATAGGCGAATGGATACCTTACAGCAAAGCGTTCATTCGCTTACCGTTCAAGTCCGAGCTCTCAGTCGGCCACCTTCACCCGTGGCTTCCACAGTCTCCGCAACCGCCTTTCCAGCACCTCCGTTTGCTTTGGAACCTCGTATTCCGGCTCCCAAACACTATGCTGGGGATCCCCAAGGATGTAGGGGCTTCCTTAACCAATGCCTCATTCAATTTCGACTCTCGCCCTCTCATTTTGTCTCTTCTGTCTCCAGGGTCGGCTACAACGTGGCTCTTCTCATCGACGAGGCACTGGCATGGGCTTCTCCCATCTGGGAACAACAAGGTCTCCTCACGCAGGACATCGATCTCTTCGTCGAGGAGTTCCGAAGAGTCTTCGACACCCCTGCACGCCAATTAATGGCTGCATCTTCTCTTCATCACATAACCCAGGGAGATCGACCCGTCGCCCGGTACGCGGTGAAGATCTGCACACTTGCTGCTGAGACGGGATGGAATAATGAAGCATTATCTTCAGCGTTTTGGCAAGGTCTGTCCGAATCCCTAAAGGATGAGCTCGCAGCGCGGGAACGTCCCACTGACCTAGAGGATTTGATCAGTCTGTGTGTTCGAGTGGACCAGCGTCTGCAGGAGCGGAGAAATGAACGTTCTCATTACCGTCAACGGGTTTCAAGGCATCTGGCTCCATCATTCATGGCTCCTACACCTCCTTCCGGTGACGTCCCGGAACCAATGCAGTTGGGAGGTAACAAGCTGTCTGCTGCCGAGAAACAACGTCGGCGCAATGCTGGTCTCTGCATGTATTGTGGCAATTCCGGTCACATATTACCTCTGTGTCCCCACAAGCCGGGAAACGCCAACTCCCAATGAAATCCCGGAGAGTTTCGTTGGGAATATTGACACTTTCTCCCATCCTCAAAGACGTTCTTCCCACCAGGATAATGTTGCCTATAACACTGTCTGGAGAGGGGTTTCACACTCAAGCACGGGCGTTCATTGATTCCGGTTCCGCAGGCAATTTCATCGATGAGACTTTTGCTAGACGGAACAATATTCCATTTATCAGTAAGAAGACGCCAGTAGGTCTGGAGGCCATTGACGGTCGACCTCTACAGCCGGCATTCATCATGCTCCAGACGGTGCCTCTTCTACTGCAGTACATCGACGTTCATATGGAGATCATTACCCTCGATGTTATCCACACTCCCTCTGTTGAGCTGATTTTGGGTCTTTCTTGGCTTCAACTCCATAATCCTTGCATCGACTGGACGGATCGGGAACCCATCCAGTGGGGTGCTCCTTGTGCCAAGACATGTACCAGGATTTTCCAGAAGATTGGTGGGTTGTCTACCCTGCCAGAGAAGGTTGACTCCCTACGTTCTGTGTACTGGGAATTCCGTGATGTGTTCGACAAAGCACGTTCCAAGGTTCTACCTCCGCACCGTCCTTTTGACTGTCCTATTGATCTACTACCCAGGGCACCTCTTCCCAGAGGACGATCCTATCCTCTCTCTCTCCCAGAGACTAAAGCCATGAACACTTACATTGCAGAGAATTTAGAGAGAGGTTTCATCCGTAAGTCTTCCTCTCCAGTCGGAGCAGGCTTCTTTTTTGTCAAAAAGAAGGATAGTTCTCTTCGTCCATGCATAGACTACCGGGGGTTGAATAACATCACACGCAAGAACTGCTACCCACTGCCCTTGATACCGAAACTTTTTGACCGTCTTCAGGGAGCAACTATCTTTTCTAAATTGGACTTAAGAGGTGCCTACAATTTAGTAAGGATACGTGAGTGGACGAATGGAAGACTGCTTTTAACACCCATGACGGCCACTATGAATACCTGGTCATGCCGTTCGGTCTGTGCAACGCACCCGCAGTCTTTCAGGATTTCGTCAATGAGATTTTTCGGGACATTCTTAATACATTTCTTATCGTCTACCTAGATGACATCCTAATCTTTTCTAAATCCCCTCAAGAACACATCAAACACGTTCAACAAGTGCTGTTATGCCTCCGGGAGAACCATCTCTTTGCGAAATTGGAGAAATGTCAGTTCCATCTCAAGTCTGTGGCATTTTTGGGACACGTTATCTCTGACTCCGGATTCAATATGGATCCAGAAAAACTTAAGGCTATTTTGGACTGGCCCCGTCCGACCACTCTCAAAGCCGTGCAACGCTTTCTAGGTTTTGCAAACTATTATCGACGCTTCATTCGCAATTTTTCTTCTACGGTATCTCCCATAACTGCTCTCACGAAGAAAGGTGCCGATCCTTCATCATGGTCTGAGACCGCCATACGGGCATTTAATCTTCTGAAAAAGGCTTTTGTGTCTGCCCCTATCCTCACCCACCCAGATCCTAAACTTCCATTTACCTTGGAGGTAGATGCTTCTGACATCGGGGCTGGGGCTGTCTTATCCCAAAGGATCTCTCCCTTAGCCAGACTACACCCATGTGCCTTCTTCTCGAATAAATTCTCGTCCGCAGAACGGAATTACGATGTCGGGAACCGGGAGCTTTTGGCTATCAAGTTGGCATTAGAAGAGTGGAGACACTTCTTAGAGGGTACGGAGACACCTATAACCATACTCACAGATCATAAGAATCTTCTCTACCTAGAGGGGGCACGTCGTTTGAGTTCTCGACAAGCCCGCTGGGCACTTTTTTTTTCACGATTCAATTTTCTCATCTCCTTTATTCCTGGCTCCAAGAATCTTAAGGCGGACGCTCTGTCTCGACAGTTCCTGGCAGAGGACAAGTCTGAAGAACAGCTAGAGACGATTATTCCTCTAGATGTATTCTGTCCGCCAACTCCTTTGATATTATGGACAAAATTCGATCCGAGCAATCACAAGCTCCAATGGGGCTCAAGGTCCCGGAGGGAAGACTCTACACGGCAGCCCAACACCGCAAAAGGGTTCTCGAGTGGTGTCATTCCTCTAAATCGGCTGGACATCCAGGGATACGGAAAACCAACGACCTTGTTCAACGTACCTTCTGGTGGCCAGAGAGGGCTAAGGATGTGGAGGAGTTTGTAAAAGCGTGTGGCACATGTGCTCGCAACAAAGTACCCCGGGTCAAACCAGCAGGGCTTCTCCTTCCTTTACCCATTCCAGACCGGCCCTGGAACCATATTTCTATGGATTTCATTGTAGAGCTCCCAAACTCCAAAGGGATGAATACGATTCTGGTGGTAATTGATCGTTTTTACAAACAGACGCACCTTGTTCCCTTGAGGGGTCTTCCGAATTCCTCCAGGCTTGCGGATGTTTTCGTTCAGGAAATTTTTCGTCTTCACGGAGTGCCTGCAACCATCGTCTCTGATCGGGGGTCCCAATTTGTGTCAAGATTTTGGCGAGCTTTTTCCCGAAAATTGGGTATTTCACTACAATTCTCCTCGGGATACCACCCACAGACCAATGGGCAGACGGAGAGGACCAACCAAAACCTGGAACAATACCTCCGATGTTTTATAACCGATACACAGGATGACTGGGTGGATCTGCTTCCTTGGGCCGAGTTTGCTCTTAACTCCCTTCGCAATGACTCCACTCAGGAATCTCCCTTCTTCATAAATTGTGGATTTCATCCTTCCCGTTTACCGTTCTCCTCGCTATCCTCAGGAGTACCAGCGGTTGACAAGCGTATCTCCCGGCTGAAAGACTTATGGACTAGGATCCAGGAGAACTTAAAGGTGGCCACAGGGAGACAGAAACTCCAGGCAGATTGCCTTCGACGCCAGGTTCCGGAGTACGCCCCAGGAGACAGGGTTTGGCTTTCTTCCAGGAACATCCGACTAAAGGTTCCTACCATGTAGCTAGCACCCAAGTTCCTTGGTCCCTTCCCCGTGGTCAGGAGGATTAATCCTGTGACTTATCGCCTGCGTCTTCCACCCTCGATGAAGATACCTTCAGTCTTCCATGTATCTTTGCTTAAACCAACATTTCAGAGTCCTCGCTTTTCTAAGACGACCTCTCCTCCACTTCCTCTTCTGATCCAAGGTCAACAGGAGTACGAGGTTCAGTATGTCCTGGATTCTAGGATTTCCAGAGGTGGAGTACAATACCTGGTCCACTGGAGGGGGTTCGGACCAGAAGAATGTTCATGGACTCCCCACCGGGATCTTCACGCACCTCGACTCGTAAAGGCTTTTCATCGTAAGAATCCCTCCAAGCCATGTCATGGACGCCCGGAGGTCGCCCCTGAAGGAGGGGGTACTGTCACGACCTTGGAGTCACGCCGCCCTCGGCGTGCTCCTCACTTACCCGCGGCTCCACCTGACTCTCCCACGCCTCGCAGCGATCCTTCCTCCAGGACGCCGGTCGCCATCTTGCCTAGACGCGCGCGCGCACGCCAGCACTTCCCTTCTACTGTCGGGTCTGGGCGTGTGTCCGGTCACGCGCTCTGGAATGGCCACACGGGGGCGCGCCCACATAGAAGAGTGTCAGCCTCTTAAAGGCATATCGCCCATTTGTAATGCTGCAATCAAATACATCCGTTCGCCTACTCCCTCCCCCAGGAGTTCCTCTGGACCTATCCCTGACTCAGCCTGGCTCATTCACACACCTCCACCTTGCTACTCCGCCATTGGACCCTCTTGCCTATATATACCCTACAGCTTCATTAACTCATCGGCTGAGCATAGAACCAGTTGTTCTCATCACTCTCTGCCTCCCTAGTCCTGTCTTGTCCTGTCTTGTTTTGCAGTCTTCCTCGTGTACCGAACCGGCTTCCGCTACGTCTACCCGCACCTCTGGCATCCCGAACTCGGCATACGGCAACACGACTCTCCGCACCTCTGGCATCCCGATCTCGGCAAACGGTAAACGATTACGTCCCTCTCTCTAACCCCGGATTTAGCAAACAGCACCCTCTACCATCCGTACCTCTCCTGCCCCGATCCGGACTCCCAGACCACTCTACTCTCAAGACGTGCCCTCGTGGCTGTGGGTGGCGTTATATCCTATCCCACCTCAGCACCGCGGTCCCGTTTCGTTTGAGGTGAGCACGTCCTGACAGTATAGTTGTGTGTATAAAGAATGTTTTAGGTGACGAGTGCAGAGGTACAAACAGGTAGATATATATTGGGGAAAGTAAACATTGGCTTTTATTTAGCACATATCTTCAAACAACACAGCTTTAAGGCAGCATACAAATAAACGCGTAGCTCAGACGGTGGCTCAGAGGTGCCAAGACTACACGTGGGAGCAAGGCGTGCGAGCAGAGTGGTGATGTCCGGCGTCTGGTGAATGATTATTACTCATTACATGCTTGATTTACTATTTTCGTTTGTGAGTTTAAATTTGTTGGACTTTTACTGGGAACATTAAATTATGTATCTTTTCATATTACACTAGGATCGGGCGCTTTCTTTCTTTTCGTTTTTATATATGTTGTGACAGAGTCACTGACTCAGTAAGCTGGAATGGAGGATGTGTGTACTTTCCAGCACTAAACCAGTTAACCTACAGTTGGAGATCTGCATACACCTGCAGCCTAATTAAGCAGGAGGCCTGAGAGACTGCAGGTTTAAAAAGCAAGAAGTTGGTTACAGAAGGTGAGCTTTTTTTTTCCACGTGAGGGTGGAGAGACTTCTCCCGGCTAGGAAGCCGTAGCTGCTGCTGCTGCTCTAGTCCCCCAGTCCTGCGAGGAGCTTTGCTGCTGGGACCAGCTGGGACCCCAACCCAGGGTAAAGATAAAGATACAGATTGCTGCGAGGCTGGACACAGCTTGCTCCCTGGAACCGTGTTCCTATTTGCTGTTGGAGCTGCATTGCAGATAAGACTTTATTATTATGCTTATTGGTTATACTTTGTGTAGCATATGTTTTGGGCATGACCAGATTATCTGGCTGTCCTGTTAGTAAGGGCTCAAGAAGTGAGTTAGTTTCCCTAACGGGAACAGGCTTTAATTTCTAGAAAGAAGTTTTTAAAGGGACAGTGCACCCGTACTTTATTTTGGTTGTGGCTAATAAACCACTATAGTTGAACGTTTCCCACCGTGTCTAGCATCTTACTGACCCCGCCGCGAGGCCGTCCTGCCACTATATATATATATATATATATATATATATATATAAATATTAGAATCAAGTCTACATTGAAAAAGATATGTTATTCTCCTGAAATAAGCACTTTTCAGCTTGGAAATGCAAGTTAGAGCAGTCACAGTGGCTGTGCACCCTGTCATGTTGTGTGCTAATGCAATGGAATTTGTAGGCCAATATTTTTCATATAATATTGATATATTAATGTTTTCTCATAAATGTCTATTTCATCTTTTTTTTTTTTTAACCAAAGTTCTTCAGTGAGATTCTGTTTCATGCAATTATTCAATTTTTTCACGCACATGGAAGTACTTTCCTAGGTTTCCATGACAACAGTACGACTTTACTCTTCACATAAATGAGTTATTTCTTCTGTGCTGCTATACTCCAGGCATTTGAGAGATGAATATAATATGTACTTCCAGAAGACAATCACATCTTTATATCCTCCTAGTGCTCAAATGCACATAGCCAATTCATTGGTAGTCTTATTGTATATGCAACGAGAGGAAAACTATCCTTTGAAGTCCTAGAAAGATTTGCATTCGAGACATTATTACAAATTAGCCAACATGTAAAAGGATGTAACTGATTGTTTATAAGCAGGAATAACTCATGTATTTATAGATACATTACCATTCGCCGTGATGATGTTGTGAGTAGAGATGTGTGAATGTCTCACAGTTTGGGATCATTTTTGCAATTCACCCAAGAGATTAGCATATCCGTTTCGTGCAGTTTGTTACCCTCGCGCTTTTGCTGTTTGCAGAGAAAGTTTTCCATTATACGGTGAAAGTGTTTGCAAATATATACGCGAAATATGAGCTGGAGCCAGGGCCCAAGACACATTCTCCGGGGCCCAGGACTAGAGTTTAATCCAGGGGGGCCCTACCCACGTCAGTGGCCTTGCAAGCCCCCCTCTCGTACCTCCTAGTGAGCCCCCTCCTCTATCTCCCTCTTGCACTTCCTCGTGAGCCCCCTCCTCTATCCCCCCTCTCGAACCTCCTAGTGAGCCCCCTCCCCTATCCCCCCCTTTCGCACTTCCTCATGAGTATCCTCCTCTATCCCCCCTCTCGCACCTCCTTGCGAGCCCCTTCCTCTCCCCATGTATTTCTCTCCCCCCCCCCGTCTCTCACTTTTCCCTCTCTTCTTCACTCACTCTCCTGCTCTCACTCTCCTGCTCTCACTCTCCCCCCTCTCAGTCTCCCCGCTCTCAGTCTCCCCCATCTCACTCTTCCCCCTCCCCCCTCCCTCCTCACACTATACTCCCACTCCACTATCACTTAATTACCCCCCTTTGCCTCAATCCCCCCGCCCCACACACACTTCCCCTCCAGCCACAAAAAATACAATGCAATACCCCCTCCCCCAAACTACAATACCCCCCACAAAATACAAAATAACACACACATCCTACCTATCTTTGTGGTGGTCTGAGGCCTCTGGTGCCCCGGCTCTCCCCGGCTGCTGCTGGGCCTCTCTCCTGTGCTGGCCTGACAGCCAGTAGGATCCTCATTCTCACATTCACTGTCTAATGTCAGTTAAAATCATCAGTTGTGCTCTGTCAGTAAAGAAGTGCGAATGTCTTTGCTCCATTAAATTGTTTGCAGTCTTATCTTACATTTTGCATTAATTTGCAAAGACATTTCCTAACATTTTCATTACTCAAGACTTTGGGGAAATAGTCTGAGGTGCAACATTGTTTGTTAGATTTGGGTACGTGGCAATGCTGTATGAGCGCTCTGCTGGCTTGTTTGGGCCCTGCAGTATGGTACAAATGACACTGATGATGGTGGCAGCGGTGGTGGTAGTGATGGGCACTAGTGAGTACATGTGATGGTGGGGATATGCCACAGGGCAGGAAGGAACTGGTGGCTGCTCAGTCAGTCAGCTCAGCCGGCAGTACCTTAGCTTTTAAGTCTTAGGGGGATATTGTAGTAGCTGCGAGTCTGTCCTTGTAAAACTAAACGGTTTGACATGGTCATAAATTGCTGATTAAAACTAGCCCTAAATCCGTATTGTGGATTACAAATCGCATCGTTTTAACTGCGTCTGGGAAAGGTGACAGACTGTGACAACCCACCCGGGTTGTTCTGTGCTTGTTTTGAAGCGTGGAATGACCTGAAGGTGGGAGGAGGAATATTTGCAGCGTTTGGATTTGATTTGTATGGTTTGGGATGTGGAGGGTGGTTGTTAGCCATCGGGATTTTGATTTGTTTGTTTTTTTTGGTTGGGCATCAGCTCTTTATTGGATTTGTTATGGGTGGCTCCAGCCATGAAGATGAGGACGGCATATATCCCCGTGGAGAAGTGGGGAGGGGGGTAAGTAATCCAATTTGTATTACAGGTCACCATTGATTGCCAAGATGGCTATCTACTAGGCCCCCATTGAGCGAGTCTAGGTAACCACAGCGACAACCAATAATTTTAATGCGTGTATTTTTTTCTTATTGTGAATGGCCAGTGGGGGTAGTAGGCTGGGTGATGGGTGTAGTTGCCTCGGGTGAGTGGTTAGACCTAATATTTAAAGTAAGATTGTATCACCTATTTCAGGTTGGCTTAAGTCATCTTGCCCATGAATATAATGGGCAATATACAGTATTGGCCATTATAAATATAGTCAAGACAGGTCTAACACCAGCCTGAAGTAGGTGATAAAAAGGTGAAGTATCTCTGCCCATGTATGGCATGATAATAACTAAAAATGCTGTATTATGACTATTTTTTTAACGGACCCGATATTTTTACTGGATCCGGTAAAAAAAAAATGTGTTCTTTTTAGCAGTGCAATGTTGATGTTTTTCACTGTAAAAATACGATGGCTGCTGCTCACATTCTGAAGGGGCGAAAAACGAACATTTTGCATCAGATGTCAGAAACTGTTCTTACATACTGTATACCATAGCTCTGCTCCAAAAAACACACATTTCCCTATATTATTGAAACATTGCACTCTGTGTGTGTATCTGTATTGACAATCCCATTGCAACACGCCAAAGAATGTATGTACGCTATACAGCCGGATAAATTAGAGTGAAATTCAGGAGATTCTGTACTGGAGAATTTAATCAAAATTCTGATTTATCTCAGGGTGTATATATGTCCCCTCAAACTTCTCTAAAAATAAATTAGGGAGAGATGCCTGTGCTTAAAAAGGAGCACACCTGAGGTACCCTGGGAGATATGCTAATTAATAGATATGCAAAGTATATTTAAATGAGTCACACCACCTAATATATTTCCATAAGACCAACACTGACAAGTCTAAGGGTCCTTGTAATGAAGGGGGTACTGGTTTCAGACCCAACAGAATCAGAACCCACAACCTATGCTACAGTATTCAGAGAAGCAGCTCTAGCATTGAACTAAACCAGATCCTCCTCCTGGCAAACAATGTGAGTTCGGTCATTTCGCTTGCATTTGCAAAGTTGGAATGAAACCACTTCTAAAAAAGCCTTTTCTGCGTGGCTTGGACATGCGAGAAGGGCTTATTGAATAGCAAAACATGCTAATCGGATTGGAAGGGGCTCTTTTGAGACGGATTGGCAGAAATCGGAGCTACTATAATACGCCCATTGACTTGTAATGCTTGCCGAATTATTTGCAAAGTCTGGCATTTTTGAGAATTTATTTACAGGAAAGAAACGGCAACTTTAGCGGGGGTTGTGAACTCGCGCGACAATATTGCACATCTCTGTCATTCACACTGACACATTCCAACTCAAACTCTCAACTCTACTGATGGTATATTTCTATGTCTGTGCCCTGTTTATTGTATTTGCTATAACCAGAATTTTTTAAGTTTACATTGTGTCTACTATTCTGCTTTTTCATGACTATGTGCGGTGTGAAAGTGTTGCCCATGTCTGCTTGTGAGGTCTTCAAATTCCCACTGTGATCTGGTAATTTCCAAAGTTTTTGCAAAAATGTAATAATTGTAAATATGGCCAGATTCCGTATCATTCAATATGACTCAGTAATCCAAAGTACTATACTGATTTTACGTCAAGGCCATGATCGAAGCTGCTATTAGCAACCATCTAATGTGATTGAAGACGTCTTTAAAAAATATTAGGTACCAAAACTGTGTATCACACTGAATTGTATGGTTTTATGGAGTGAGAGAAGGATCATTAAAAACAGCTTCCCGACATTTGAAACGTTCATTACTACAGCAAAGGCACAAATGATTTCCTTTTTCCATAATCCTATTTCAGCACTCAGTAGCTGTAGGTGCAATACAAATGTACAGTTTGACTCTTTTACAACACGGGATGTTGTGTTCTGAAACAGACTGAATCTGGCAGAGTGTGAAAGAATACAATCTCAGAGCTGCTTTTCTAGCATGGATTGCCCTGTGTGCGCGGTTTCAATTCTCACCCAGTTCCCGAACATATTAGATTCAGTCTTTTACTCTTCAATAGTGCTTTTACCTCTTCATGCAACATCGAGTTCTGACAAGATGACAATACCACTGACATTTCTGTTTTGGTGAAAATTGGTCATATTTCAGGTTTGAAAAACTTCTAGACACTAGTTGATTTATATTTAATTTAACCAATTCATTACCCATTAACTAGGTGTGATCCTTTTGATATATATATATATATATATATAGATATATATATATATATATCTATATATATATATCTATATATATATATATATATCTATATATATATCGATATATCTATATATATATATATCTATATAGATAGATATATATATATATATATATATATATATATATATATATATATATATATATATATATATATATATATATATAAAATATATTTCACAGTATTCTGATCACCCTATTCTGGGAACCAATGCAGATTCAAGTTTTGTTTTGGTATTTTACACAATCTGACAAATTGGGATGATTATAGTAATATTTTTTACTCTGCATTTTCTGTCATACTATACAACAGGGCTTTTCAACTAGTTTTCCAAAGGGGCCGGATCAGAACACAATTACTGTCTAACGAAGGAGAAGGACTAAAAGAATAAGATATGATAACTATATACAGTACAAATATATTCGGGGCCAATACAAGGGCCTTTCAAAATAACTATTCATCCCACGGGCAGTACAAATGACACGGGGTCATCTCTTAAGGTTGGAGAAAAGGAAAGGGTTCTTTACAGTAAGGGCAGTTAAAATGTGGAATACATTGCCCATGGAGACTGTGATGGCAGATACAATATACTGTATCTATATTGTGATGGTAGGGATAGATTTGGCTGCTTTTAATTTAAAAAAATTCCTTTTGTGTTCACATTAAACAAATCTAGCCAGTTTAGAGTTTTGCAAGGGAATCTAGCAATTTTAGAGAATTTCCCAAATTAGCATATTAAACAAAATTGCATTGCACATTGATTTAACAATTGGCGAATTTCTTGCTAACTCTGACTGAAACGCAGCTTTTTTTTTTTTTTAAAGGGCAAATTTGCATTGTTTGGTGACCTCGTCTGAATCCTTCGCCCATCTCTGCTGTAGAGCACAAATACCTGCGTTTTTTTCAAAGCTTGGAAGCCAACAGTGGTATTAAAGGAGAAATCCAAGTGGGCAATTTTTTTTTTTGCAAATCCTTTCAATTTTTTTTAAACATCGGATTGAAGCAGGGGGTCTCCGGAGCTAACCCCCCCCCCCCCCCCCATCATTTCAGCTCTGGCGACCCCCTGCTTTCAGAGATACTTATCTCCATAGGGGGCGCTGGCATCACTCTGTTTTTTTATAGCTACCGCATCACGTGGGGCATTAGGAAGCCGCGCCGGATGACATCACAGCTTCCTATTGGCCCACAGGGCGCGCGAGAGCTTTGAAAAGCGGCCATTACGTGAACCCTGCTAGCCGAACGCAGCAGCTACCGCCATCTACTACGGAGGTAAGTTTCTTGAGAACCAGGAGTTCCCCCGAAGCAGAAATGAATGGGGTTCAGTTCGGGAGACCCCCTGCTTCAATTCTATGTTAAAAAAAAAAAAAAAAAAATGCAAAACAAAATCGCTCACTTGGATAAAGCTGTACGTACTTTTGGTATCGTGTTTAGATATGGCAGATATCCAGGAAGCTGGGAATAATTGTCATTACACTAGGCCATGAGTAAGCAGATAAATCGATTTAGCAAAAGTCAATCCTGAGACGCTCACACGTGCTGTTTGAACAACAGATTTCTAATGCTGTCTAGAAAATGCTATTGACTCCTTTAATTGATAAGGATGTTACCACACATCTGTGGTAGGACAGTCTGTCCACCTTTTTCTGTTCAGAAAAATCTAATGACTTCCCTAAAATGTAAACGAAAGAATGGTAAATCTTGTGTATCGCTATTCTGAATGTTTGCAGAATTAAAACGATGGGTTACTAGATTGATGTAATTAATAATAATGTAGGTCCTTAGCACAGATATTTAATTTATTTCTAGTCATTTTAACGCCTTTGCATAAGAAAAAAAAAAAACTTATTAATGTAATCAGCTTCCTTAGAAAGATTAAATCCCCCTTAAAGTAACACTTTCTCTTTTTTGTTTATTGTGTAACAATGTGTACATTTGTATATTCTGGCCGTAAGTTTACTTAAAATATCATCTACTGATTATTGTTCTTCCCCTGTATTCCTTTAAACTCATTATACCTCCATCATTAGCCAAACAATACAGCAAAAAGGAAAAAGTCTGGATCAACAATGTATCTGTATACACAAGAGTTTACACATAGACATAGTACTGTATAACAAAAGAAGTCTGGTCACTTGACACAAAAAAAAAAACTAACAAAAGCCGCTAGAATCAATATGTTGTTAGGGCCAATTGGAGAGTCGCGATCTCGGAAGTGACGTCATCTCGACCAACGGTGGCTATGCAACCATGACCGAGACGCTCCAGCAGTTGCTGGCCAACTCCAGTCCTCAAGGGCCACCAACAGGTTACGTTTTAGGGATATCCCTGCTTCAGCAAAGGTAGCTCAATCAGTCCCTGTGCTGAAGCTGAGATATCCTTAAAACTTGACCTGTTGTTGTCCCTTGAGGACTGGAGTTGGCCGCCCCTGCCGTATAGGGAGAGCAGCAGGGCGATACTGGGAAATGCTTTGAGCCGTTATTCTCCATGTTTGAGAGTGTTTTTAACCACTTACATTGGATTTGATAGTTAATACAGGCATACCCCGCATTAACGTACGCAATGGGACCGGAGCATGTATGTAACTATGTAACACAGGCATACCCCACATTAAAGTACGCAATGGGACCGGAGCATGTATGTAACTATGTAACACAGGCATACCCCGCATTAACGTACGCAATGGGACCGGAGCATGTATGTAACTATGTAACACAGGCATACCCCGCATTAACGTACGCAATGGGACCGTAGCATGTATGTAACTATGTAACACAGGCATACCCCGCATTAACGTACGCAATGGGACCGGAGCATGTATGTAACTATGTAACACAGGCATACCCCGCATTAACGTACGCAATGGGACCGGAGCATGTATGTAAAGCGAAAATGTACTTAAAGTGAAGCACTACCTTTTCCCCACTTATCGATGCATGTACTGTACTGCAATCGTCATATACGTGCATAACTGATGTAAATAACACATGTGTAAAAGGCTCTATAGTCTCCTCGCTTGCGCACAGCTTCGGTACAGGTAGGGAGCCGGTATTGCTGTTCAGGACATGCTGACAGGCGCATGCGTGAGCTGCCGTTTTCCTATTGAGCGATATGTACTTACTCGCGAGTGTACTTAAAGTGAGTGTCCTTAAACCGGAGTATGCCTGTACAGTTTTACACTATGTACGGTATGTCCCCTCTTCATTTCCACTTTGAGGAATAAGGAGAAGAACATCTCTGGGCATTATTGAAGAGCCTGCATTCAACTTACAGTACCTTGGTGAGTGCATAAGCAACCAAGTACTATTTCACTAACTACTGCTCAACCCCCTTATAACGCTGTGCTTGGGGTCCAAAGAATCACATCGCGTTATAAGTGGATCGCATTAGAAATAATGTACAATTGTATGCATTGTACAATAAAGTATTTAAGATACCAATAATCGTGTTGTAACGTATTCATAAATATGAAAATTGGGAGCCACACTTCGTTATATGCGGATTCGCGCTGTAACAGATCGTGTTATAACGGGGTTGAGCTGTATTAACTGCACAATATATTATTTATTTCACGATGCTCCGATTATTTACCATTTACTCTGACTCCCATGTAAGTCTTTTTTTGTTGCTGGAGGAGCAGTACCAGTTTGTGGGTTATATATCTAGTTATATTACTGCGTGACCATGACTTTGTGTCATTTGCTGTTTTCACATACGGAGAATTTGCGCTTCCTTTTTTGTGTATTTTATTCAGAATGGACATGTTCCAATATTACCCCTATTGTTTCCTACTCCACTGCACCCATACATACATTGTAATCTCATTTTCCATGTGGCTTGAGGAGCGTTTTTAAGCATTTAACGTTCTACAGAATTTTTACTGTATGTGGCCTTATGCTATGGATGTGATATATAGGTTCACACAATCTACAACAGCTGATTCATTCATGTCCAGGAATAAATTTCAGCTACATCCATGATGAGCGCCCAACCTTTATGACGATATGCCTTTCATGTTTGAGGAAGAGCCACGGCGAGATAAGACAGCACGAGGGTCGGAAATTGCAAAAAGATGTATGTGAGGAGCGACAGGAGATTAATTGGACTATAAAGTAAGAGAGTAGAGGTAAAAAAAAAAGGTCTAGCCTATGTGTCTTTTTTTTCTAGCAGACAATTAGAAGGAAGGATTCCTTCAGGAAAGAGATATTTCTCAATTTGAAGAGTTTTTTGACCCAGCTAATGTTCCATCTGCTTCAGGAACAATGATTTATCGGCCTGAGTGTATGAAATCAGGCCACAATGTTTTTAGATGTTTTTTTTCCTTGAACATTTCCAAAAGATCTATGGCTACAGATCGTAATAAAAACTCAAGTAGACAAATCGTTTCCCTCTGTTGTCATTTTTTTTCTCCGTCTTCGAAGCAGGATTTTCATGATATGGTTTCATACGAGCTCATTGTCTGAGGGGATTAGATCTGATGTGGTTCGTAATCCTCACTAGTATCTTAATGGGACGCAATTTGTGGAAATGTAAGGGCATTAATACAGAACCATTTGTTTTGCAATATATTGATTGGCTGAAAATGAAGAGGAGAGGTTGCCTCAATCAGAAAATGCTCTCAACTTGTAATTGACATAACTCTCTCGGAACCCCTTATGACTCAACTTTATACTCTGCTTTAAATAGGAATTTTGGACTATAAAGAATTTCCCTTAAATGTTTTAACATTTCAAAGATTGGAAAGAAGGGGAAATGGTGAAGGCAGTCACAGCAATAGAAGTCCAGCCCAGGAACAAATGAAGTTAAAATCAGCTTTAATATTACATGCTGTACATCACAGAAGGGGCACTCTGACGCGTTTCGTCCCTCTCCAGGACTTTATCAAAGAGTATACTACCCTTATCACACAGACTCCTTAAGTAGGTGGTAACCCAATGTGATTGGTTGTTCTTAATCAGAAATCCATTGAGCCCAAAAGAGCTAATAATGAGCAATAATTGGGAACAACCCACTCGTTGAGTCTGTGTGAGACAGATTGGTAACACAAATAACGCAATAACATATAACACAAACATATTTAAAAACAATATTATACAATGTGATGTAAGGCATGAACTAATACATTTTTAAAAAAACACACATATGGATATAAAGTAGAAAATTCATATATGATGAGGATTATATCTAATAGATTGACTTATTAATATTTAATTTGATATAATGTGGAAACTGGATATGGTTAAACAATAATTATTCTGAAAGACAATAAACAAATATGGATTATAATCCATATATGACTCAATCCGTATATATATACATATGTACTACCTATATGACACATATGTGCAGTAACACAAGATACAAAGTACAAATATAAACTTCCCTAATATAGCTTAAAGATTGGAAGCTAGTACAGATGTAGTAGATGTTATTGCACATGCGCGTGCCAGCACGCGTTGGCCCCGCCCCTTTTCCATGCACGTCTTAGGCCGCGTCCATGGATAGTGCTTGCGGGCGGAGGCGCACTTCCGCTCGGCACTGAGCCCCTACAGCCGCGATGAGAGCGGCTTTAGTAGGGGCTCGCCTACGTTTCCGCAAGCGCAGGTCTTAGGAAAATGTTAAATTTTCCTGCTTGCTGGAGCGCAGGGCCAGTCACGTGAACGGTTCGCCCAATGAGGGCGAACCAGCTCTGTGATGTCACTGGCCCGCCCGCCGACGCCCACAGACAGCACGCTGTCTAAGGCCAGGGAAAGCACCCACTTTCCCTCAGCCTCAGCGCGCCTCCGCCCGCCAGCAAGAACCATGGCCGAGGCCTAATGCAGACCCAATGGCGTTTGCTCCCACTGCAACGCGTCCTTGTTAACATATTATGTTACAGTTGAATAGGGAATCCGCGCTGGTGTTGTCCCATATAAATAACACAACTTGAATTCACGGGCATCCAATAATCTCCGGTGGCGTGAGCTTCCGGCTCTAAGGGATCTCACAGTGTGATGCAAAAAACAAAGACAGAAAGCGCACAATGAATAAGTGTAATATGTATATTGACTACATGATATAACAACAATATAGAGTAAAAGTGAAAAGACTTAGGGGCATATTACAGTAGCCTTCATTAAAAAAAAACATCGCTTGGCCGGTTACGCCGCCAGTTTTTTGAGTATTGTTATCACAGTGTAGAAAAAGCAGGATATTCAGCGCTCGTGCTGTATTGAAATGTGGATAGTCCCTCTGCAGCATGCACATAGAGCGTCTCCCCAAAAGCTCCTACTTCAAGGTGATCCCCCCTGAAAAGGGGGGAGGGCACCCTGCAAAACAAAGTGAAAAAAATGCACAGATGCGCACCAGGGATTAGTGATAGGTAATTTATTAAAAATGTACACAAATACTGAGGGGATCCAACCCCACCTCAGATGAAAGGCTAAGCAGCTAAAGCTCAGTATTATTAGAGAGTGCCTCCAATTCTAACTAAACCCTAAGCTGCACAGCATACAGTTTACAATAAAAATGCATATAAGGAATAAAACATGAGGTCCTCCTGACGAAGCACGTGGTGCGAAACGCGTAGAGGTCACGACAGGTCATCCTGCGCGTGTTTGCTGGCAAGCTGTGACGGAGCCTGCAGGAGACAGCAGCGGTGTTTTCCATCTTCGCGGTGCAGAGATCCGGATCCTCTGCAGTCACCGCGAGCCCGCTTCCTGTCTCAGTGTGAGTGTCCGTCTCCCCTTGCCAGTTGTTTATTCCTATGGCGGTTTTATCACAAATCGTTAGATAGTTTTCTTTCATGTTTGTTTCATGTTTTATTCCTTATATGCATTTTTATTGTAAACTGTATGCTGTGCAGCTTAGGGTTTAGTTAGAATTGGAGGCACTCTCTAATAATACTGAGCTTTAGCTGCTTAGCCTTTCATCTGAGGTGGGGTTGGATCCCCTCTGTATTTGTGTACATTTTTAATAAATTACCTATCACTAATCCCTGGTGCGCATTTGTGCATTTTTTTCACATTGTTATCACAGTATTCAGAAAGCCTCAAGTACCTGCGATAGCAAAATGCCCAAAACTGGTGAGGAGCAGCGACATCGTGTTCACCTCTCTCTAAAGTGCTCACCCGGCGATCTGGCCAAGCTGCATAGAGAGCTGCACAGAGAGAGCCGCCTCCTCCTGCGCATATCTCACAAGCGATCGCAGGATTTTAATAACATTTTTGATACTAGTGTACGTGAGCAGGGGGTCTCCGGAGCAGGACTGCGTTGATTTCAGGTCCGGGGACCCCCTGCTTCCCAAGATACAGGCCCCGTTATGGGGTCCCGGTATCTCCTTTCTCCTGAGCCACTGATCGAGCCACCTGTGCTGAATCTGGGATATCCTGAAAACCTGTCCTGTTGGAGCTGGGGGGGGGGGGCGAGGGGGAGGGGCTTGAGGACTAGAGTTGAGCACCCCTGCTGTACTATGTACAGTGCAGGGTCACTTATGTAACCATCATAGCTTATTTGTGTGTGCTTAATATACTGTTCATGCAAAATCACAGACCACTTTGGTCTCAAAGTAGAATAAAATGTCTGTGTAATGGCAGCATGCAAAGTAGAATGAAATGTTTCATGGCAGCATTTCATTTGTGGCTGGTATCAGGATGGTCCCCGAGTCTTCATCTTCTCACCGAGAGACAAGGTCCTGGCTCACCAAAGCTAGTACAGTTGTCCAATGTTTCAGTACAGAAAGGTATCTCTATCAAGGACATATCATCACAGAACGTCTGAGGAGGGTTCAACCATTAAAAGCTTGTGTAAAGAAAATACATCTAAAGAAGATACATGTTATAGTGAAACTTGAAATCTTCAGGGTGACTGCGGCTTGTAGACCCCTTCATTTATAGAATCATTTCAATTATTTTTGATTTGATCAGATTAATGATCTTTTTCTATTATGCCATGTACATATAATAACCCTCATAATGCAGTTTTAAGTCCCTAAAAGCGGATAGACAGAAGTTGCCATCGCTACCTGCAAATAAAATCCAACTTTAAACAATATTGAGAGACGTTATTTTTATGGCTACAGTAACTTACAAAACGGAATACTTAGGTCAACTTCATAAATTGAAGATTAACTTTTCAAAGTTAGAAAGATTGTACGTGTAAACTTTTCGTTGGTCATAATAATTGCTATTGTTTTCTTTTCACTTTTCCCCCTTTAATCTAAATTCATAAAGACACTTGTTTGAAATGTGAGTAAACACATATTACACTTGTAAAGTATATGTGGGGGCAGATTTGTGTGGGTGAAAATATCCATGTTCAATGACCCCTTTTCCTAATTGCTTTTCTGGATCTGTGATGAGAAGAAAACGAATTTGAAACGAAAATTCTAATTTAGATGGTACAGTAAATGTGTATTTTAATAGCGGTTGTTAAAACGAAGGCAAGTTGTTCAAGATGCGGACACCCCACTGTCAGCTATAATAAAATAATAAGCAATGAGTTTGAAATGTACTTTATTCTCTTGACATTTTAACTGTCAATAAGATAAAGTTCCTTTGCATGTCCACAATGAGGAAGGAAGTGAAACACAGATTTAGATTCTTTTGACATCCTTTTAATAGCTTTTGTGGCAAGATTGACACGAGCGCTAGGGATGAAGTATGAAATATTCAGAGGATGTTACAGGAGATGTCACAACTATTAGAAAATAAACCAGCAACCCCAATTGAACTGCTGGCTGGCCCCCACACTGTATATTTTAGGCTTACAAAACGATGCCCACACATAAATATGTATATTAATCAGCAATCAACTTGACAGCTAATTACCACGGTGCCGATATTCTAAATCCAAATTCCATTTTTTTTTCTCCAACTGTTGGTTTACCTTTTTTGCCTTTCCTCTGGGCATGCTGAATGCTGAACACTTTCTCAAACCCTCCCGGCAGACAATCAAAACAGATTTTAATAATACAAACAGGAGACTACAGAATGAACTGTCAGATGAGAAAGTGATAGCCAGTACACTGAAGCAAAGCCTCGTGGTGCCATCTCCGGGGATTGACAGGCAATGAAAACCAAACCACAGGCACATGCTAAATCCAAAGAGCTCAGGAAGAAATTAAGCTGAATAAAATTGTGAGGTGTGTAGTCCGTTACCAATTAACCCTTCAACTGCTCGATAGAGAGGATGAGTAACCTACTCTCAATGGCCCAGAGCAGGGGAGGCCAACTCCAGTCCTCAAGGGCCACCAACAGGTCAGGTTTTCAGGATATCCCTGCTTCAGCTCAGGTGGCTCAATGACTGAGCCACCTGTGCTTAAGCAGGGATATCCTGAAAACCTGACCTGCTGGTGGCCCCTGAGGACTGGAGTTGGCCGTCCCTTACCAAGAGTCATCAAACTCAGTATAAACTGGGTTAATATTGCACCCGGGCGGGGAAAAAAAGATTGGGTTGTATTAACGCAATTTTATGAACTATGTTATCACTATTGCAATTATATTTTCCGGGGTGTGATATTTTTAGATTAGTTGTGATGCGGTAATTAACAGAACCGATAGCAATGCGTTAATTACCGCGTCACGATCATAATGTAATATTTAACCATAGGGTTCGGTAATATAAATCATTACATTACTCTATGGTAGAAATTTCATACACAAAAAAAATACAATAAAAAACCTGTAAAAATAAAATTACATATATTCAATATTTTTCTTACCTTTAGAAGTGTTGACCCTCCGAATCCCGGAGTTTCTGCAAGCTCCCGTACCGCGACGTCATCAAAGTCAATCCAACACCATCCACCTTGAAGATCCGGAACAGGTAACAAAATTCTTCTTTTATCTTCTATCATCTTCTTCTATCTTCTTCTGTCATTATTTCTTTAGTTTCTTTAATCTTCTATCTTCTTTTTTCATCTGTCAATCCAACACCATGGTAAATCCCAACGGATGTTGTCTCGTCTTCTTCCTGTTAAATGAGGCGTCCAGGCCTTATATAGGGCCTGTGACATCACATTTTCAGGTCAGATGGTACAGCTCCAATATGATTGAACGCTGTATCATGTGCCCACCTCTTTTTTTTTCTTAAGGATGTGACGTCATCTCCAAGGGAGGTATGTCACATCCTTAAAACGACATGGCTCTCACATGATATTACAGCCAATGGGATTGAAGACAATCCCATTGGTTGCTGTACCATGTGATAGGTTACAAAAGGATGTGATATCACTTTAATGGATGATGTTAATATATTGAATGTATGTAATTTTAGTTTTACAGGTTTTTTTTAATTGTATTTTTTATTTCTATGTTTTTCATTGCCCATTGACTGATAATGTATTAATCTGTGCCCATTTAGGCTACAGATAAATACAGTGACAGCCAATGCATTTTTTGGCAAATTATTTTTTTCTAGTGATTGTTGTTTTTTCTATTTCTGTTTATTGTTTGGCTTAAATTGTTTGCAATTTGGATGGCTTGTTTTTATTTCATTTTCCGATTGTTTAGCGTTTTTAATTAGTTATTTGTTTTGTTTGTTACTGGTTTTAACTGATGCGTTGGCTAGTGTTTTTATTAATTCATTGATTTGTTGGCTATTGGTTTAAATTCATTAATTGTTTTGTTGGTTAGTGCTTTTATTTATTTATTGAATTGGTTGGCTAGTGCTTTTATCTATTGAATTGGTTGGCTAGTGCTTTTATTTATTTAATTTGGATGTTTTAGGTGCTTGTGTATATCTTTTATTATTGTGTATTTTTGGCCTTCATGCTTTTTTTTTATTAGGGTGACCATTGACTGCTATAGTGGCTTATCATGCCCATATTATATGGATATGATGTACCACTATGCCAATCAATGAGTACAGGGTGGGTATAGTGGTCCCGGGGTGGGTGGTTAGGCATCCCGGGTGGGTACCGGGGGAGGGTGGGTTAACCCCTTAATTATTATAGCGATTATTAACCGCTAAGGTGATTAAGGGGTTAGGGGGCATTAGATTGTATTTTTTCATGTATTCTTGCTGGCAACGGAGGACATGGAACTGCAGTATCTTAACGAGGACACCCTTCATGATGGCAGGGTAAGTAGAAAGGTTTATTTAATTTATTTATGCTGGCTGGCTCTTGTTTTATTTAATAATGGGCAAATGAGCTATTATCCATATCTGGATAATAGTTATTTTGCCCATTACAGTACTGTATGTGTTGGGGGGGAGGCTGGGGCTATTTATTTAAATGTATTGGAAAAAAAATGTTGGGCACAGGATTGTTACTGCAGGCCAGTGGGGACCACCCGAGGGCCCCCACACACCTGTGGGGACCACCTGAGGACCCCCAGACACTCGCAGGGACCACCTGAGGGCCCCCACACACCTGCGGGGACTACCTGAGGACCCCCAGACACTCACAGGGACCACCAGAGGACCCACAGACACCCGCGTGAAACCTACTGAGGACCCCCGGACTGCTGAGAGGACCACCCAAGGGCCCACAGACACCCGCAGCCTCTGGTATCAATCATGTGGGGGTAGAGGAGGTGGGTATTAGCATTGTTGTGTTTTTAATGTTTATTGTGGGTAGCAGCTGTTTTAATATAAATTGTATTACTAGTGTAAATGAGCTGGGGGTCTCCGGAGCAGAACCATGTTGATGTGAGGTTCGAGGACCCCCTGCTTCCCGAGATACAGACCCAATTATGGGGTGCCAGTATCTCCTATGCATGTAAATGTCCCACGTCACATGACCGTAGGAATCAAATGCATAGGAGATACCGGCACCCCATAACGGGGCCTGTATCTCGGGAAGTAGGGGGTCCCCAGACCTGAAATCAACGCGGTTCTGCTGCGGAGACCCCCTGCTCATCTACACTAGTAATAACATTTATATTAAAAAACATTAATTTCGGGTGAGATTTGCGCAGGGAGAGGCGGCTCTCTCTGAGCAGCTCTCCCTGCAGCTGAAAGAAATCGCCGGGTAAGGCCTTTTCAGAGAGCGATCATCACGCCGCCGGCTATTCGCCCGTTTTGCAAATGTGGCTATCATAGGTTTTCTGGGCTTTCTGCATAATGTGATCGCAACGCTTTCAAAACTGGCGATTTAAACAGCCGGCAATTTTTTTTTCTCCGACGCTTTGTGCATAGGCCCCTCAGTGTAATATAGCTTCTGATTTTTCTATCTGCATTTCATTTATAATAATAATAATAATAATAATAACATGATGAAGGAAACGTTGTTGAATTTATCTTTCCACTCTTCATTTAGGGAAAACATTTGCTTTCGTATCCAACCTAAAACATTTGATTTACAGATGGAGCCAACGTAATTGCAACTCCTGCCGCCTGGGGGCCTGGGACATATAGTATGCACCAGCAGGGGAAGTTGCCAATGATTGGATTAGCCAGGCACGAGAAAGGGGCTATTGCCCTAATGCACTTGCAGAGGCGCTAGTGGGTGCAATGATGTTGGTTACAGTACTACTGTATCCAATGTAAAATGTAGCAAATGTTGTATTATTATCTCCTATTACAACGGCCTATGCAAAATTGGAAACAGTGACCAGATGCTAAGAAGATTGACACTCTAATCTCAACGGTCCACCCAACGGGACCATAGGTCGTTAAATTCAAATTGAAATTACAGCTGGTTTCTGGTAAGTCGTATGGAAAACAGCATCCCAAAGTATGTTAGCCTATCAAAAGAGAGAGCTGGGAACCGTCAAACTTTTATTCCTTGCGGTTTTACAAGAATTATTCAGCTGCAATCAGGAGAGATGGAAGCTGTGGGTCTTGGAACATTTTCCTTTCTCCCTGGCAGGTGAATCTATGATTTGTATTCTATGATTTTAAATGAGTTTCCCAAGCATCGTCAGTGGATTTGATTGATACTGCACACGAGGCCACTCAGTAAAATGATACAGTGTAGATCAAAGCATGAAAGATAATTTTCACAGAAATGCATGTAGTGGAGGTGAGTTATGAGTCTTTGTTTCACAGTTTATGGAACACAATTTCGTTTAGAACCTAAATCTGTCATTTCAGCATTGTTTATCAAAGTGCATCCAATACCCTCTTGCCTGAGGAACATTGTCAAGTCAGAGGTAGAAAACCCAAAGAGGGACAAATACACTATTTCTAATATCCATCGACAAAATAAGCAACCAGACAGTGACTTCCTATTTGCATACATATTTGGCTCCACCAATGTATTGTTTACAACTACAAGCATAAGAATTCATCTTAAACCTAAATACACAGGGTGTCACACGATTCTTTAAAAATGTACTATACAGAGGAGCAAAGTGCATTGAACTTTGTCACAGCCCCTATGGTTCTGAGCAAGGGTGAAATATTTGAAATAACACAAATGTAGCTACTGTGTATAGCAGACTGATAATAAGTAGTATACAAAGACACTGTAAGGCCACGCTCACAGTAGGTGCGTCGCTGCATGCGCGCGCACATTCGGGACTCTTCTGTGCTTCTCCATTGAAGATAGCATAGTACTGGCGGCGACGCAGCGCGCTGACGCAGCTGCAGTATGGTGAGACAAGTACATTTGTCTTTTCAGGCTGCAGCCCTGTGACGTCAGCGTCACGTGAGCTGGTGCAGCCAATGAGGGCGAACCAGCTTCATGATGCGTTCTCCATGCCCCCCGCCACGCCCCCGCATCGCCTCCCCAATCTCCTGCAGCCAAGAGCACAAACCGCTGGGGCGGCAGGCGTGCACGCGGTGGCGCACAGGGTAGCATGCAACCGCACCGCCACCATGAGCTTAGCCAAAGGCAGGGGCGCTCAACTCCAGTCCTCAAGCCCCTCCCCCCCCTTGGGTTTTCAGAATATCCCAGCTTCAGCACAGTTGGCTCAATCAGAGGCTCAGTCAAAAGCCTTACCTGTAGGGGGGCTTGAGGACTGGCATTGAGCATCGCTGCTGTAAGGTGTATATTTATTGAAGATCAATATGCAATCTTTGACCTATATTTATTAAGCCCATTGACTTAAAGCTGCAGTTCAAGCAATATCCTGCATGTGGTTTTTTTTAATAAATCCGTTCTGTAGTAAGAAAAAATACTTTTAGCATTTTCTGTTTTTTAAAAAAAACAACTTTGAAAGACCAATTTTCTTGTATTCTATTTTAACAAGCATGTTTGTTCCTATAGCAACCATTTACATTCCCCAGATCTAAAGATGTCGCCAAATTTCACTGATCAATAAATGGAGAACTAATTGACCGGCAGCTATGAGGTTCTTTAGGTAAGTAGAGATTGCCCACATGAAACTATTGAAGTAAAAAAAAAAAAAAAACTAAATAAAAAAAACGGGAGCTTGAACTGCAGCTTTAAATAGGCTATAAGTTGTCTCCCAGCACCAGACAGTGTCTTAAGGCAAAAGACTGCTTAGTAAATATGGCCTAATGGATTTTGTTAAACATGGGGCATTTGTGACACATTTATAGCTACATGGGGAAATATATAGCCCATATTTACTAAGCTGCCTTCAGCCATAAAATAAATTTCAGGGCTGGAGTCGGGGATTTTTTAAATAAGGAAGACTCAAGGCTGAGACTAGTTATCTTGCTAGATTTATGTTAGACTAGCTGAGAGACCCGGCGTTGCCCGGGTTGTAAATGCGTAATAGGTAGTATTATTTATAAATCGTGGAACAATAGGTGAGTATTTTTTGGAAAGGTGGGGTGAAGGTGGGGGTGGAGGGGTGGAGGGGAGGTGAAGGTGGGGGTGGAGGGGAGGTGAAGGTGGGGGTGGAGGGGAGGTGAAGCGGGGGTGGAGGGGAGGTGAAGCGGGGGTGGAGGGGAGGTGAAGCGGGGGTGGAGGGGAGGTGTCAGGTGAAGCGGGGGTGGAGGGGAGGTGAAGCGGGGGTGGAGGGGAGGTGAAGGGGGGTGGAGGGGAGGTGAAGCAGGGGTGGAGGGAAGGTGAAGGGGGGGTGGAGGGGAGGTGAAGGGGGGGTGGAGGGGAGGTGGAGGGGAGGTGGAGGAGAGGTGAAGGGGGGAGTGGAGGGGAGGTGAAGTGGGGGGGGTGGAGGGGAGGTGAAGCAGGGTGGAGGGGAGGTGAATGGGGGGGTGGAGGGGAGGTGAAGGGGGGGGTGGAGGGGAGGTGAAGGGGGGGGTGGAGGTGGAGGGGGGGTGGAGGGGAGGTGGAGGGGAGGTGGAGGGGGGGTGGAGGGGAAGTGTAGTGAGGGGTGGGTGAGGGGAGGTGAAGGGCGCTCACTCACCCGTCCGGCCGCTCCCTCACCCGTCCGGCAGGTCCCACGTGGATCTGAGGCGGGAGGCAGCGTGTTGTGGCCGCTCCCCCGCTGTGTCCCGGGCGCGCGCTCGCTCCCCCGCTGACTGTAGCGGCGCCGGGGGGGGTGGAGGGGAAGTGAGTGAGGGGGGGTGAGGGGAGGTGAAGGCCGCTCACTCACCCGTCCGGCAGCTCCCTCACCCGTCCGGCAGCTCCCACGTGGATGGGGGGGGTGAAAGCGTGGGAAACAGGGAGAGGCGGAGCCTCCGGGACCGGTGGGGAAGAGAGCGGGAGATGACATCTTGGGACAGGGGGGAGCCCGCGGCCTGTCACGCGGTGACAGGGGGAAGCCGGGACCGGAGGGGCATCCCCCCTCCCATCTCCTGTCGCGCGGCCTGTCATGCGGTGACAGGGGGGAGCCGGGACCGGAGGGGCATCCCCCCTCCCATCTCCTGTCCCGCGGCCTGTCACGCGCGGCGCCGGGGTGTGAGCTTGGGGGGGGGTGAGCTTGGGGGAGGGGATGAGCTTGGGGGGGGGGGTGAGGTGTGTGTGTGTGTGTCCCTGTGTGTGTGTGTGTCCCTGTGTGTCCTTTGGGCCGTCACTCCGCCTCAGGCCAATGAGAGGTGTGCGGGGGCGGGCCAAGGGACCAATGAGATTTCCCCTATGGACACCGGACATCCAGGCAGGCAGGCAGGCAGGCAGGCATACAGTGCTTTCAATTATATAGTATAAGATAAAGTAGTCCCTACAAAGGAGCTTTAAAACGTAGCTCAGGGGATTGTTACTGGGTTTCATGCAGTTGACAGTTAGGTAGAGAATAGTTCCACAGTTCTTTCTGTCAATGTGAATTTATAAAGCACAGGGTTCATCTGAATGACATCTCATAGCCACACATACTGTAATGTCAAATACTGTGAGGGTACCCATGTTACACACTGTAACAAATAATACTGCACCATAAATCATTATATCCAAATTTTTATATCCACATTGAAAACTAGTGTGCTATGGCATTTTATAAATGTCATTATGCACTCCCCCACCCCCTTTTTTTTTTTTAGGAAAACCTTGTTCAAATATATATATATTTAGCAAATGGAAATATTACTGTGTGCTCATTTGCATGTCTTAGACAGGTTTGAGCACCGCCTTTCACCATTATCGCCTAGCATACAGTGCTTCCACTGCAGCAAGGGATTCTGGGAAATTACATGCAAATGAGCACACAATGCCACCTTTTGCTTCAAATCCATTTGACATGGTCCCCTGTAAACTTATGCTTGCTGCATTGCACAGCTTTTCAGCACAGCCTGGGTTAAGATGCACAGCCAGTAAACCTACCCACAGGCAGTTGTTTCGATCTTTTGGGTCTCATCAGTGTGAGGCTGGTTATACTGGCTTTGCAATTTGAAGCTTGGTTAGGTATCCACCACACATTAGTTAAGACACTTAATGTGTGTGTGTGTGTGTGTGTGTGTGTGTGTTATATTGAGATATATGCGATATATATGACAAATCCCAAAAAAAGTAAACTAGAGCAAATATCAGAAAGACAATTATCTACTGACATTATTGCTATATGGTATGTTTCAGAATTAATGGTACAAGCTAAATTTGCTTAGCAACATTTTGTAGGCTGTTTTGTTTTTTTCAAATTTGCGTTCTTTAAAAAATGTGGCAAAACTTCACATTGTTGATAATTATGTGAATTTTGCCTCTATAAAGTAAAAGTATATATTCGCATTGACTTTAATTGTATGGCGGATGTGTTTTGCAAAACCTGCCATATTGGCAAAGTTGTTTGCGGGTGGAAAAGGCTCATTTTGCCTGATTTGCAAACTTCCGTAAAAAATGTGCACATCTCTAAATGTAGGGCTCGTATTAGAATTAGGATAAGTAATTTTACCCCCAACAAATCTGATAAAACCGAATCTGTAAATTAAAAATCAATGTAAACATAGAAATAGCAAGAACATCCATCCCTGAACATATTGCCCAAAGCATTCAGTGATAAATGAGTGCAGGGCATAGCGTACTAAGGTTTTCAATTACTATTTTTGGTGTCCATTTATTCTTTTTGGGAGATGAAATGTATGTATGTGTCTAACACAAAAAAATGCAATTTTAGGTTTTCAAGAGTAAGAGACTTCAGATTAAAAAACAAGCTGGCAAAACAGAATGCGCTAATGGTCCTAAAAATCATAGCTATAAATGTACAGCACCCCTTGTTTATTTTACGGTCAATATATAAAGCAAATAAAAATACGTTGGCGAAACCCACAGTTCCTCTGTCCAGCCTGGTTTGCAATATTACTGGAGCTTGACGGTTAAGCTTTTATGCTCAAACTGTATACAAATGTGCACAACAAAAGACAAGAAGCCCTAATGCTATATCCAACGTGACAAATTATATAGCTATATATTTATCTGTCTATCTCTCATAAGTGGGGTTGCCAGGTGTCTGGTTTTGAACCGGACAGCCCGGTATTTTGCCCCTGCGTCCGGTATAAAATGAAAGGTAATACTGGACATGTAACATGTATGTGTCCGGTATTATCTCTCACCGAAAGTGGGGGGGCCAGCGGACGGTCAGAGCAGTTGTCGCCATGCCCGGCTCTCCCCCAGCTGCAGGCTTCTTTCCCTGTCTGTCCCACGCCGATGTGTCTGATGCTGACGCGCGCCGGGTCCTCTGGCCTCAGCGCCGGAAGTCAGCTGGGCTCAGCTTCCGGTGAGCGCCAGTGTGAGAGGGAGGCACGGCGTGCATCGGCCTCAGACACCTCGGCCTGGGACACACAGGGAGAGAGAAGCCTGCAGCTAAGGGAGAGCCGGGCATGGTGGCAGCTGCTCTGACCGGCCGCTGGCCCCCCTGCATCCACGGCCCCCCTTCCAAACCTCCCCCCCACAGCCACCGGGCCCAACCTGACACCATCCCCAAGCTAAGTCTAAATTTTATATGTATTGGGGAGGTGGGGGTATTTTTATATGTACAATTTGTGGAAAGGAGCACCCTAGCGCATAAAAATGTTACAGTTATTAAACTTTAGTTATGTCAGAAACAAATTGTACCGAGATTCCTAAAGACAATAAGATATACAGATTCAATCATAAAAATGTAATAAAAATGTAAACAACTATACAAATAATGATCACAAATACCGAACGTATGGTTCTGTATACCTAAAACCTTGTTCAAGCTTGAACACAAAACCTTAACCAACAACAACAAATGATAAACGTACGTATCCATAGAAGTAATCAATCACATAAGGACTAATACGTAATTGCAATGTAATGGCATGTGGGAAATTTGTTCCCAAAAAAAGAGTCCTTAAATGTTCTTCATATGTTAGGCACCAAGGCCCAAATTTAAAACGATCAAAAGAGAAAAAGATTGTTGTCTCCACTTTATGTCTCAAACAGGGCTAATGCCCTCTTCCCTGATTGTGGGGGAATAGGTGAGCAGTGTTCAGTGTGATTGAGTTTACACCTTGTGATGGTATCAGTAGGACAGTATGGACTAGGTCTGTAGTAAGAGTAATGTATTGTGTCCAGTGAACTGTGTATATACAATGCCTCTCTTCAAGTAGAAGGAATGAGGATATCGGTTGTTTTAGGCTGTCACCGTTTTGTATAGTGTGTAAACTTACGCAGTCTTACCCCAGGGCTCTGCTACACGGAGCAAGAGAATCCACTGTCCTCGCATCCAACCGGCGCTGCACTAATGTCTTCAATGATGTTTTCTTCTGCAGCCTTGCACAGCAGATCAGACGCCGGTTCCACCAGCGGGGCCGTGCAGGGAAGTTCTCCTTTCCCACTGCTCCCTGGTCTTGGCTGTTACACTCCTCGTGCTCGCCTGATACCGGGTTGGTGTATTTTCCGTGTCTTAGCTCCACTTGCAGGCTCCACCGGCTTTGCGCAACGACCCGATCACTGGGTTCTCTTAGCAAACCTTTCAGGGGAAAGAACCTTCCCTCCTTGCTGTTTGCCTTGGCGCCAAAATCACGTGTAGCTGTACAGGTGAATTACGGGTAGTCGCAAGGTTTCAGGTGTCTCACTCTATCACCCTACGCATTTCACCAAACACTTGGCTTCATCAGGGGCTCCTAACGAAAGCAGGTAAAGAAATGGGGGAGTGGACAGGTTTGTGCCACTACAGAAGAAGCAGATAAGTAATAAATCAATGGAGGTCTCAGACCTTCAGAGGTGTGGGTCAAACATTTTGCAGGAGGTACACAAACTTATTTCAACTGCTGTGATGTGTTGCATTGGTGTACGAAATTAGATATAGGGAGGCAATCCAAGCCATTTTTTTCCCCTTCATTTTTTTTAATACAGGTTTGAAGCAGGGGGTCTCTGGATCTAAACCCCGTTAATTTCAGCTCCTGGGACCTCCTGATTCCAGAGGCTGGTAGCCTCTCCAGGGTTCACATTATGGCTGATTTTCTAAGCTCCCGCCTCCTGCGGGCCAATAGGAATCTGTGATATCACCCGGTGTGGCTTCCTATTGGCCCATGTGATGAGGGTGACGTGCCTTAATGATGTACAGTACAGCTTACGTCATGAAAAGTGCCACCTCAGAGGCCGTTATAACATACCCTGTACCCATGGTCTTTTACTGATTTTATAGAAGCTGCCCACTGTCTGCCCTCCTATGGAGAACTGGCCGCGGCTACACTGAAGGCGCAGACCCCTCACCCTTCCCTCTCACTTCCGGTCCATTGGTCAGAACCCCGCCCCCAGAAGGGATCATGTGATCACTCCGCAGAGTGGTCACGTGATACGTCAGCGCCGAACGTTTCCGATGCCACGGTGATGGCAGGACCCTCTGCTGCTGAAGGGGGTAAAGGAAGATGAAACCCTTTTCCTGTTATGGGCGTCAACATGGTGTAATATTAACAGAAGATAAATATATGTAAATTAGAACGTGCATCACATTATATTTTATTCCTAGCATATTCAGAATAAGCCAATAACCAATGGACCAGCTCAACAATGTGCAGTAAGCTTATTTTGGTTTATAATGACCTTGGACGTTAATAATATAATACAGCCTATCCTTTTTTTAAAGCATGAACTAATAAATAATGTCTTTTCCCATGTGGTTATATTTGTAGCATGCGTATCTTGACAGCCCTAAACCCTTAACTGCAATCAGCCACTTATGATTTTCAAAAGGAGAGGTTTTGTTCGGTTATTAAATCTTCTACAGTCAATTAAAATATTATTCCCTGGATGCTTTCATCGTTCATTTTTTTTATATATATATTTATATATACAGTATATGCATGTAGGAAATCATCAGGTAGTTTTAATTCCCGTTTGAGGGATTTTATACCCAGAGCAATTAAATGAAGAGAAAATGTTTTTTTGTGAAAATGAGCCCGCCACACGGGCGGATTTTTAACCAACAAAATATGACGAATCGCCATTGAAAAATCTGATGGTCTACTTTAAAACAAACATATTGTGTTGCAAAGCGTTTATTATTCATTGTGTTCCCATTAATATTGAATAGCAGAGAAGCGATGGCTTTGAAAAGGTTACTGTCACACTAGAAGGGAGGCTCTCTATCAATACAGGAAGGTCACTCACTGTATAAGAGTAGTGAAGAAAGCAGCAAGTCATTCACACATTGTCATGAAAAATGACAGCAACTACAGTTAAAACACCACATGGGTTCTACTTTGAATTATTCAGTACTCTTTCCACTGCCTGCCATGTATACAGACAATAGCTTGCATATTTTAAAATTGTACTGATAAGACCATGGGAAATGTTATTGTGATAAGAATATAGAATACAAATTAGACCCACATCTTCTTTATCCCGTTCCTGGCACTGATTTCCTAAGAAGGTTTCCATTATTCAAAACATACAGTAAATACAGATAATACTAGAAAACTTCTAAAGACTAAACCAAGTTGGTGTAGGAAGGAAGGAGAAGATAAGATAATAGTACAGGCTGAAAAAAAAACATAAATGCATGCTTGCTAATGCAAGAAGCCTGACAGATAAAATGGGGGAGCTTGAATTAATAGCTACAAGGGAGCAGTATGATATCATAGGCGTTACTGAAACATGGTGGGATGAAACTCATGACTGGACAGTTCATTTAGAGGGTTATTCCCTTTTTCGGCAGGATCGAGCAAATAGAGAGGAGGTGGAGTATGCTTATATGTAAAACCGGATCTAAAACCTATTATAAGGGAAGATGTTTATGAAGGAATGATGAAAATGTGGAGACCTTGTGGATAGAAATTAGCAGTGGAGGTAAAAATATAAAGAAAATGTTTGTAGGGATATGCCATAAACCGCCAAATATCTGTTAGATTGAGGAAGCTAAAATACTTTTGCAAATGGAGAAGGCATCAAAACTAGGTCATGTTTGCATAATGGGTGATTATCATTACAACAAAAGGAAACAGGTTTTTTGGGGTGCTTAAAGACAATTATATGACCCAAATTATTGAAGAACAAACCAGGAGAGGGGCAATACTGGATTTGGTAATATCAAACAATGTAGAAGTAATAACAAATATTCAAGTCCTGGAACATTTGGGTAACAGTGCTCATAACATGGTCTCATTTGAAATAAATTATCAAAAAACAGATTACTTGGGTTCAACAAAGACCTTAAACTTTAGAAAGGCAGATTTGAATAAACTGAGGACTGATCTACAAGTAATACATTGGGATGATGCTTTTGGCGGGAAATACAGCGAATTAATGGTGGAAATGAGTGATTGAGAAACTTTAATACTTCTAAGAACTGGTTCACCAGGAATATAGTTTGGCCGGAAAAGTGAATGCGTTGTGGAAAGTTTTGCACTTCTCCAGTAATCATCGTGATGTGACGTCAGCACCAGGTTCTCCTGTAGATAAACTAAACATATAGTGATTTCAATCGGTAACCTACAGTACTGTAAGCAGATATGATTTGGAAGTTCATTAATGAACGACTACCTGTCCGGCATTTAATAGCTGCAGTACGTCCCATCCTGTATTGTATCTTTCCTTGTGTTTGGTCCCGTTTATTACCTTAAATGTTTTCTTCTTTTTTTCCCTTTTGTAACTGTCAAGCTTTGAGTCCCATTGGGAGAAAAGCACAATATACATAAAGTTATTATTATTAAGTTACTGTACCTGGTGACTAGAAACAGGCATTTCAGGAGTGAATGTTGTATACCGCTAATTCAACTTTAAGGGGCAATGAGTTATTTATATATAACATAGGCAGGCACAAAATATTAAGTGCTATAGTTTAGGGCTATCAAAATGGTGGATTTGGGTGGGGATCTAGACTTCAGAACTGGATGGGATGTAAAGGGTTTGCCTCTGTATCCTGTTTTCTGGACCCTATATACAAATGTAGCCACGGTTATTGCACCCGCTGGCACTTTATGGTTAGGATATTATGTGATATTCTGCTTTATCTCTGCGATTGAATGCTATGTAAAATCAGTGATATTCTGTGGTATAATGCGAATGTGTTTAACGCATTTACAAGCTACGGAGAAAAAACTCCTGTTTTGTTGTTTAATGAACACGCACCTGCTGCAGTGTATCTGGTACTTGTTGAGATAATACTGCTGCGACACACTTTATCCGAGCAAATACCCAGTATGTACCTGGCAGATACCTGGAATGCGCCGCTCCTCAGCTCAGAGAAGCCCCGTTGTGTTTGCCTTCCCAGCCATGGTTCATGCCTGGCTGACGGGCGGCTGATCTGTTAAATGATAATGATTAGGATTTAATAGGCTGCAATGCTTCGCGTGTCTACCAGATGGCATAAATTCATGAATTGTAATGCAGTATATATATATACTGTGCAGTATTGCAGCCAGCGGGAATAAAATGCTTCAATCCCTGCCTGGAAAATAACGCAATGCACTCGGGCAGAAAACAGTCACAAACCTCAATACACCCGAGTATACCCGAATTCGTGGGACTAGCCGAGCTCGAATAAAGTGTGTCGCCAGTGTACAGTGACATCAATTTAGTTAACACTAGCTGAGAGCCCCGGCGTTGCCCGGGATGTTTGTGGTGTGGGTGTGGCATTTGGGTGGGGAGTGGTCCACGCGGCCCATGTGCAGTGGTAGTGCTGTTGTGGCTGTACTTATGGTGATTGTATCGGTGTGCTGATTTGGGAGGGTTTGGTGCTGATGTGGGGGTGCGGATGTGGGTGTGCTGATGGGGGAGGTGCAAAGGTGCCGATGTGTGAGTGCTGATGGTGTTGATGGGGGCTGGGAATGGCGGGGAGCCGAGAATGCCAGTGTGCTGGGGGGGCATGGGATACCGGTGTGCTGATGTGGTGGTGCTGGGGATAGTGTGTGTATACATTGTATGTGTGTGTGTGTGTGTATACATGTGTGTGTATGTGTACGTGTGTGTGTAGGGGAGGTGAAGGGGGGGTGGAGGGGAGGAGAAGGAGGGGGGGAGGAGGGGAGGTGAAGGGGGGGGTGGAGGGGAGGTGAAGGGGGGGGTGGAGGGGAGGTGAAGGGGGGGTGGAGGGGAGGTGGAGGGGAGGTGAAGGGGGGGGTGGAGGGAAGGTGAAGGGGGGGGGTGGAGGGGAGGTGGAGGGGGGGTGAAGGGGGGGTGAAGGGGAGGTGGAAGGGGGGTGGAGGGAGGTGGAGGGGAGGGGAAGTGGAGTGAGGGGAGGTGAGGGGTGGGTGAGGGGAGGTGAGGGTTGGGTGAAGGGGGGTGAGGGTTGGGTGAAGGGGGGTGAGGGTAGGTGAAGGCCGCTCAGTCACCCGTCCGGCAGCTCCCACGTGGATCTGAGGCGGGAGGCAGCTTGTTGTGGCCGCTCCCCCGCTGTGTCCCGGGCGCTCGCTCCCCCGCTGACTGTAGCGGCGCCGGGGGGGTGGAGGGGGGAGGAGGGTGGAGGTGAGTGGTGGGTGAGGGGAGGTGAGGGGTGGGTGAGGGGAGGTGAGGGGAGGTGAAGGGGAGGTGAAGGGGGGTGAAGGGGGGTGAGGGGAGGTGAAGGCCGCTCACTCACTCGTCCGGCCGCTCCCACGTGGATCTGAGGCGGGAGGCCCGGTCCGCGCTTCCTCCGGTAGCGGCGCACGTGAGGGGGAGTGCAGGAGGCCCGGTCCGCGCTTCCTCCGGGAGCGGCGCACGTGAGGGGGAGTGCAGGAGGCCCGGTCCGCGCTTCCTCCGGGAGCGGCGCACGTGAGGGGGAGTGCAGGAGGCCCGGGCCGCGCTGCGAGGGAGGAGGAGGCTGGAGTTTGCTGCTCTCCTCGGCGCACAGTGAGGGTGATGGTGCGGCTGGGGATGTTGCAGAGCGTGGGGATTTGGGTAAGGTGGGGAGGGGGGAGAGAGTGAGGGGCACCGGGAGAGGAGGGGGGGGTGGTGGTGGTGGTGGTGGTGGTGGTGTGTGTGTGTGTGTGTGTGTGTGTGTGTGTGTGTGTGTGTGTGTGTGTCCCCTTTGGCCCGTCACTCCGCCTCAGGCCAATGAGAGGTGCGGGGGCGGGCAGGCCAAGGGACCAATGAGATTGCCGCTAGGGACGCAGACATACAGTGAACTCAGAAATATATAGTAGATCAGTTGCTTGTCTACATGGTGCTTCTTATATAGTGTATATTCTATTCACTGCCCCCACACCTCTGGAATGCCCTTCCCCTCAATAGCCGACTAGCACCCACTCTATCCACCTTTAAGACCCACCTTAAAACACACCTGGCTAACGAAGCATAGGAGTAGCTCCATGGCTGATACTATACACCTCATACATAAAGCTTGTCCCCTTGCAGACGCACCTACCAGAACGCCCTCCTACTGTCTGTACTGTACGTTCTTCCTACCTTCAATTCGATTGTAACCTATTCGGGGCAGGGACTCCGTTTCCTAATGTTAGATATACATAACACCTACAAATGTGCAAATTTTCATGGGGATTGATTGAGAAATATATAAAATATGATGAAACACGGAATGAGTCCCTTTCTTCCTGAACACGGTGTATATATTCAAATGGAGCGAGTAAGTAAACAAATATTCTGAATGCTGTAACTCTGTTACTATAGGTTCAAGTTATTGGTAAAATATTTTTGATGACGGACAAGTATTTTTTTACTTGGCATCTGACGGACGTTTAGCAGAGTATGGAGTTCCTTTATCACAACGGTATCCATTAATCAGTGCAATTTCAGAAAGCTAACAACATAAGAACTGTAGATGCAGCTCTTCCAAAAGAAGATTGAAGTGTAGGTATATAGGCCTATTTCAGAAATATAAATGGTATATATGAGTAGTAGTGCGCACATCTGTTACTTTTCTTTGACCGAAAAACAGTTTATGCATAAAATAGCAATGTAGATGTACAAATGTGCTTGGCACAGGAATGTCGGGAATTACTGACATTTTACCTTTTTCACAAAAGTGATCGTGCTCAAATGTTTAGCCAATTTTGCCCACAATTTTACAATATTTTTTTTTTTTAAATAAGGGTCATGCAACCTATATTTGGGGTCATGGGACTGGAAAATTGACTTTATGGTGGGGTTCTTTTGCAAACAAAAAAGGTAAAGTTTTACCTGGTCCGCCAACTTCAGCAGAAATGTGGCACATCTCTAGATTTTCCATGGCAGTGGTATTACTTATGCTATGGCCAATAAAAGTATTGTAGTTACATACTTGCTGCTGATTTTAGTACAGTGTAATGAGGTAGGTCCTATTCTTTCTAGAAGAAGTCCTAACGCCTGGGAAAGGATCAGATTCATAATATTTGAATCGTCCGCATTTCTAACATCTAATTAAAATGGGAACAGCTGATTTAATTGAAAACCTACATGCAGTCCTTAGAAGATTGTTTTTTTTATTACATTACGTCAGGGGCGGCCAACTCCAGTCCTCAAGAGCTACCAACAGGTCAGGTTTTCAGGATATCCCTGCTTCAGAACAGGTGGCACATCTGAAGACTGAGCCACCTGTGCTGAAGTGGGGATATCCTGAAAACCTGACCTGTTGGTCGCTCTTGAGGACTGGAGTTGGATACACCCTGCATTACAGAGTCAACTTTGCCAAAGAGCAATTGTCCTGATGCAACAGCAAGGATTTTTGGCAAGGTCAAAGACACAACTACATTTCAGCGAGCGCATGCAAGCTGTGATGCTTAGCAAGATTTAGAACATGTCAGTGTACCAAGAAGATAAATGATGGCTTTCAAAATGTAGGGCACAACACATAAAATGTTGTACACAAGTCAATAGCTGCTCATGAATATTTTGCTCATTTTTACGTGGTGTACCAAACATTGACCTTCTGGTCTTTAATAATATGAAGTACAGTAGGTGTCATATGTTAAGAAACATCAACAAGTCGCATATGGAAATAAGTTATTTATGGTAAAAAAGCAGCAGTAAATGTTACTTTCTGTAAGGTCAAATATTTAATATTTCTCTTTTACATTTTACTGTAACTTTAGGTGCACTTTGTGGGTTGTCGGACAAACAACTTATCTCTTTCAGGAAGCAAAGCCAAATATTCCATATGTCACGGGTTGCCAACTCCAGTCCTCAAGAGTCACCAACAGGTCAGGTTTTCAGGGTATTCCTGCTTCATCACAGGTGGCTCAATCAACGACAGCCACCGATTGAGCCACCTGTGCTGAAGCAGGGATATCCCTAATACCTGGCCTGTTGGTGGCCCTTGAGGACAGGAGTTGGCCATTGCTGCTGTATGTGTATCAAAATGTCAAAAGTATTAAAGAAGGTCCTTAATCTGTAATGTCTGATAACGCCATCCTCAATGAGGCTTTCCATGCAATAGCTTCAGACTCACACTCCCAATAGAGCCCAAGAGTGCAAGGTGGACAATACATCTCAAGTACCTCCCAAGGTTGTTACGAGAGCAATCAAACATTTAAAGACTTGTTGCAAAGAGCTGACAAATGAATAGGAATGATTTGGTTAATCGGTGCTCATGCTCTTCATTCTCGCTGCCAATGAACAGTACTAAGTTATCATATCTTTAAAATATGCAAAAGCCATGGAATTATTACAATATACTATTGTCTCTCATCACTTGGGTTTGCCCCAGACACATAATGAACTGCCAGTTTTTTGCATAGAAAGATATATTAAAGCTGTGCATTTTCTTCTACTGGGACTCTGTTTGCCTGAATATTTATGTATCATAAAACTATTTTATGCAACAGACTCCGAAACTAACTAATATTCTTTAAGCAGAACAGCAGCCCCTCGGGGTGTAAAAGCAACCATTCTTTCATTGATTGTACCATATTATCAAACACACACTTTTCTGTCGGTGAAAAAAAAATCAGTAATCATGTTGTGAATCTCAATGAATATGTTTAAGAGCCATAAAAGCTTCATGGGGTCAAGACAGCATGCAGAGAAGAAGAAAAGTGCAAGTCTCCATTAGCAGAATAACTTGACCTTCATTGATATCCATACAAGATTGATGCAGATAGATAGACATCTTCCGGCTTTGTAAGACCACCTCTATGCCAACTCATGTAAATAGGCAGTAAGGTGACGTCTGTCACTATGAGGGGTCTTAAATAGTATAACAGCTTAGAAAATATTATCCACCCCCCCGCCACTCCTACACCTTCAAGTTTAGAGGTACAGGTGGTGGACAGGTTGAATATGTTTGCATGCTGACACTTGCCGTTTCGTTATTCCCTTGATCGTTTTACTGTCGTTTGCCTAATCCTTATTCCTCTGACATTCCTGGATTGGAAAAACATTGGGAGTTCAAAAGGCTGTGAGCTCTTCAACCATGCCTCGCCGAAATAAAGTGCCTGGCGGCACACGTAGGCATCCACATCCTACTTTATTGTCAGCAGTTGTGTTGAAGAGTAACAAGTGGGCTGGAAAGAGTTGAAGTTAACCAGTGGTTCAGAAAAAAAAACAATGATTGGACAAATGTCACCGTGAAACACAACCTGTCCCTTTCCATTGTAAGAAGATACAACACAGTATGTATGAAAACTCGTCATTTAAACATATACTGTACACACCTGCTTATTTTTCCATTATATTGCATACCAGAATGTCATTTCATAGTCCAGACCAGGGGTGGCCAACTCCACTCCTCAAGGGCCACTAACAGGTCAGGGTTTAAGGATCATAATCAGAATATTTTAATCCTCCGCGTTTCTGACATCTAATTAAAATGGGAAGAACTGATCTAATTGAAAACCAGTATGTAGTCCTTAGAAGATTTTTATTTTATTACATTACATTGGGCGGCCAACTCCACTCCTCGAGAGCTACCAACAGGTCAGCTTTTCAGGATATCCCTGCTTCAGCACAGGTGGCTCGGTCGATATCTTGCAAACCTGACTTGTTGGTGACCCTTGAGGACTGGAGTTGGCCGTCCATGCTCTAGGTTCGATGTAGCGGCAAAATAAACGACTTTTTGTCATGCTCCACACTAATTAAAGAAAGCTCAGTATCTCCAAAACGCATAGCACTTTAACGAGGGCCCACAAACACATCCTCACCGTTTCCGTGCTGCATATCAATGCTTTAATTAGACCTCCAGGTACACTACATCCTGTTATTTACATGTGTGATGCTCTTTGGTTATGTCTGCACACATGTCTTGCATGGAAATAGGATCCCCGAGGTGAGTTTTATTTATTTATGATGCAAGTACATTTTTTTTTTGCATTTATATTTAATAACTTCCCTGCAGAGACACTAAAATATCATTGATTCTTTCTTGGCAGGGCAATTGATTCCAGCTAGCTGTAGGATTTACAGGAGATCAAAGCTGAGACTGTTGACTATGCTCTCCCTGTAGTGTGCTATATTTCATGTAAAGACTTTTGAAGCCTTTCATTCTTCTAGTTTTTATTGTACATCCTCCTAGTTGAGCTTAGAATGGCCAGTGGAACTGGATACACATTTGTTACGTGCTTCATTTCAGTTCATTTGACTCATTCTGATTTCAGATTAATGTAAGCTGCTGTTTATAACCACACATTTCCTCCCTAAAAATGAATAGACAACACAGTATAATATCGTGATAACAAGAATCTTAATAGAAACACAAAAGTGACGGCAGAGTCCGCCCGCTTTCCTATCTGCGGTAAAACCTCCGACCCTATTTCATCCCTGGGCTTCTCTCATATTTAGGCTAGCCTTACCTGTATCTCTACCCCAAGAGGAGTAATCAGTGCGCAACCATAAACAGTGCTGTGAAGGGTGTGACAGTGCACTAAAATAATAATAGTGATAACAAATATACAAAATTATACGTGAACTGGTGTAAGAGCGTCTGCAGCTGAATGAGGGGTGGCTCAACACCACCAGGAGCTAAAACAGAGAAACAAAAAGAAAACAACGCACAACGCTCATAGTGAAGTAAATCAAGGATAAAAATGTATTAAATATCCAAGGATAGGTAATGTATGGCGTGCCGTATTCCTTTTCATTACTTATTCGGGACTCCATTCCTTTCGGGGATCCTAACGTAACGATACTGTCCCTATCTACAATATAAACAGAGGGGCATGGTCTGTACAATTACTTTATAAACATCACTTATCTACTCCTCCCTATGCTCCTCTCCTCATGTCCTCCTGGAACCTAACCTTCTAGAATAGTCCCTCCTCCTTAAATACCAATGCGTGACGTCTAGATCCCCATAGCAACCCAGGGTAGGGCCCAGCATACAACAGCCATATGTTAGTAACCCCTTAGGAGGGGGGTTACATTTACATTACCTTTACTTAGTGTTAGTGTGAAAATTACACTTTGCATCTGCTAATTTTAAACTAGATGCTTGGGCAGCTGAGTCAGAGGGCCACATCAAGGCCCATTAGAGCCATCAGTTGAAGATTCCTGCTCTAAACTATACATACAGCATTAACATTACACAGCTTCCTCCAAACAGAGAAAAAATAAATAAACTCAAATTACTACATCTACAGTACAATGTTAATGTGCATTACAGTATATCCATACCAAGACCTCTAATCCACAGGGGAATAAGAACGTCCTTACACATAGTAGAACAGTGGCTAACTTATTTTTATGGTTAAGGAATCCTATAATTATATTGTAAAATTCTGCAGAACTCCAACCCTCTCTAATAGTGCGTCTGAGATCAGATGCATTGTAATGAACCCCAACCCTCTCTAATAGTGCGTCTGAGATCAGATGCTTTGTAATGAACCCCAACCCTCTCTAATAGTGCGTCTGAGATCAGATGCATTGTAATGAACCCCAACCCTCTCTAATAGTGCGTCTGAGATCAGATGCATTGTAATGAACCCCAACCCTCTCTAATAGTGCGTCTGAGATCAGATGCATTGTAAGGAACCCCAACCCCCACTTTAATAGTGCGTCTGAGATCAGATGCATTGTAAGGAACCCCAACCCTCTCTAATAGTGTGGCTGAGATCAGGTGCATTGTAAGGAACCCCAACCCTCTCTAATAGCGCGTCTGAGATCAGATGCATTGTAAAGGACCCCAACCCTCTCTAATAGCGCGGCTGAGATCAGGTGCATTGTAAGGAACCCCAACCCTCTCTAATAGCGCATCTGAGATCAGATGCATTGTAAAGGACCCCAACCCTCTCTAATAGCGCGGCTGAGATCAGATGCATTGTAAGGAACCCCAACCATCTCTAATAACGCGTCTGAGATCAGATGCATTGTAAGGAACCCCAACCCTCTCTAATAACGCGTCTGAGATCAGATGCTTTGTAAATTCTTCTGTATTTGGTATAATTTTCAAATGACCTGAAAATTGCAGGGAGCCCTTTAGGGACGCCCGGGGAACCCAAGTCTTCCTAGGAACCCATGTTGAGAAACACTGCTCTAGAGCCTTCTCTATTGCTGTTTGAAAGGAAGTAGAAAGCTTTACAACTGAGCAGTGGCCATTAGCCAGAAGTTGTATCAATATGTGTAATATCCTGTAGATTCCGATGCTCACTTAAAGCTGCAGTTCAGTCAATATCCTGCATGTGTGGTTTTTTTAATAAATCAGTTCTGTAGTAAGAAAAAATACTTTTAGCATTTTCTGTTTTAAAAAAACAACTTTGAAAGACCAATTTTCTTGTATTCTATTTTAACAACCATTTACTAAGGCACTGCCCCTTCATGTCCTGTCACAAGCCCTGGCACACCCCTTTGTCAGCCCTGCCCTCCCTCTTGTACATGTCAGTGCAGGAGTGCTCATGAATATTCATGAGCTTCCACTGAGTGACAGAAACAGAGGAAATACATTCCCCATATTTAAAGATGTCGCCAAACTTTGCCGATCAATAGACGGAGAACGAATTGACCGGCAGCTATGCAGTTCTTTAGTTAAGTAGAGATTGCCCACATGAAACTATTGAAGTTAAAAAAAAAAAACTATATTTTTTTTTTTTTAAAGCCTGAACTGCAGCTTTAAAGCAGCAATCTATAATCATCACCTTTTTTTTTAGTATTTTATTTTTTTTACTTAAAGAAGCAATCCACCCGAAATAACCCCCTCCAGTGCACAACCGCACTGCTCCTGAGATACTTACTTGTGAAGTTACCAGTATTATTACTTCCTGGTTTTTAAAAGGGATGTAACTGTCCGTCCAATAGGAATCCCCAGCAAAAGATGTTGCCACTTCCTATGAGCCAGAAATTTGGCATCCATTTTGTTTCCTCTAGATCTAGAAATATAAACCCGAATGTATAGTGGGGACTGCTAATTTAAGAAGATATCTTCGTGCCCTTTACAATGTTGTTTTTATTATTACAATATGATGGTCTGTTCAAGAGATATAAGCGTTTTTAATTGTAAGTGTCTGGAAGGTTAAAATGAAGCTCTCCCCCGGAGCCCAGCACCATCTAACGGTTACCATGGTAACCTCAGAAGCTAGGGGGAAATCTTGATTTTTAACATTAAGTTAAAAAAAACATATAAAAGGCCCACATTTCCTTGGCTCTGAAGACATTACATCATTTAGTAATTATGGGACTAGATCATTGAGATTGCTTCCTATGTTTACCGTAATGGTGAGAGTGGAAAAAAAAGAGAATAGTTATTTACATTGACATGTAGAGCCCAACATGGCACCCTCCCCCCCCTTCCTTGTTCAACTCCGTTGACCCCCTGCTTCAAACCTATCAGGAAAACAAAATAAAAGGAAAGCTTAAAGGAGAAGATATCATTTGTGATGGTAGTAAGATGAAACTGAGGATTGTCCATTATGGATCAATGGATGCCTTAACTTGCTAAGGGATCAAATGCACAAAGCTCCATTAAATGAAGGCTCTTAAGGGGATTTTCCCTGAGGTTAACACATATCCTCAAAGCTAATTAGATGCACAAACATCTCATCAGGTCATTTGTGAAGCCCATTGTAAGAAAAACCAACATATATCTATGAAACATAAAAAAGGCATGGCACAAACAGCACCCGGCAGAAGCAAACACTGTTCAAAGTTCCATTGTAATAGATATAAAATAGAAAGAACAGAAAAACGTTTCAGGGCAGAACATCCCCCAGTGACCTGGACATTAAAGCAGCTTTTTGGGGGGTGCTCGGTGCTCCATGCTGTTTCCGTGTGTTAAGTTTCCCATGACAGCGGACTGGTGGCCCCATCCTGCAGGGTCCCAGCACCAGTCTCCATTCCTTATAAACTATATCTTCTATGAGGTCCAGGCCGCTTTAAGACCATTGCAGACCCTAGGCACTTTTATTTATAGAGCCCTGTGTGTCTGATATTTTTACTCGTTTTTATGCTAATTTGATCATTTGCTGGTTTCTTTCGATACTAGCGATGTTTGGCATCGATACTTTTGTTTCGATATTTAAAGGTATCGATACTTCGAAGGCATTTTAAATAAAAAATTGCTGTTTTCTCTTATTTTGTGATTTTTTTGGTTTAGGTATTTTTTCAAGTGAAATATTGTAGGCCCTAAAAGGTTCGTAGGCCCCAGGCACTGCGCCTAGTCGGCCTAATGTATAAAGCGGCCCTGATGAGGTCCAGAGATGTCCCTAATATAACACGTTTAGCATCTCTTCACATCAGACACAAAATACACTCGTTTTTAAGGCCTTTTCACCACTGCATGTTTCATATTTAGGGGGTAATTCTATAACTGCCAAAGCAGTAATTCCTATAGACTTCAATAAGGATTTGAATCCAAAAACCTCCCCAGACGACCGCTTCAGGAGATATAGAATTAGGGGTAAATTCAATATACGCCAAAGCAGTCGCTCAGGCCATTTTTGGATGAGATTCCTCACTGACGTCAAAGGGTTCCATTGAATTTACCCTTCACACCCTTAATTGTTCATTGTATTTTTAACGCCTTTTACTTACTGTAGATGTACATTAAACATACTTTATATAATTGCATTTACTCATATCCATATATTCTCATACTAAACCCTACAAAAATGTGCACCAGTCTTGTCTATAATCTTAATATAGCTTTAACCCCTGTGCTGCCAGAGCGATGCATTGCAGGCAGCCAAGTTAAATGTGGAGTCCTTGACTCGTTAGAAGTCCTCCCCCGTCAGTGCTGAAGGGGTCTGTGTTACATTGCCTTGAGAACCGTACCAGCAAGGACCGGCGCACACGTCTGCACTGTTTCCATGGCAAATGATAGCAAAGCTATTCTAAATATTGTGGTGACTTCATGCCTGGTTTCTCAAGCACAATCCGCCATCTAAATCTTCTGAGGATGTGTAACTGACTACCCGTGCCAGCTATTTATGGCCAATCCAGGTCTATCTGCTGGAGTTGCACATGCCAATTAATTTTAATCGTTCGTGAACGATGAAGCACAGCTTCACTTTGTCATGTCAGTGTGGTTAAGCTGGTTAGACTAATCCACTTCTTTGTCCCTCCAAAAAAAAAAGTAGGATAGTAGGCTTGTAAAATACCTTTGAAATTATTTGATATGGACCGAATGGAAACCCAGTAATATAATCAAATATTCCACAGTGAAAATGCTGCAAAATAAACTTAAAAAGGTACAGCTATTTATGTAAATACACACTTTGGCCCATATTTACCCCACGGTGTTATAGTATTTCATAGGACACCTTCTGGCCCAAACAAGTCAATGTAAGGTGTCTTTTGGCATGGAAGGGGGTCTGAGGGCATAGCCCCACTTAGTAAATAAGGTCCTATATTCCTGTCATTCTTCATAGGTTAATGTTGCCACCATATTATAGAAAACGATTCATTCTTGCTAGTTTGCCAACTGTATTCTATCTTCTATGCACGCAGGGTGACGTTTAATGGAGATGAGAAATTGCAATCTTATCAAATCCAATTAGAACTGAAATCAATGGGAACTAAAAGAAACAAAAATTAAAAATGGCAAATCCATGGCAATCATCAAACTTTTTTATATCTTTTTTTATTCAATTTTAATCAATATAAATAAATTATTTGAATCATATTTTAACATGTTATCTAGGAACATATAGGGTTTTTATATTAACCATTATGCTGCTTGTTGTCACCCTGTCACGTGATTGTTGTTGTTCCTATTTCCCTCCCCCTTTCCCCATCTTTTCCCCTTTTATATATTATTACATTTATATTTGTATTTATATTTGCATTCTATGTTTGTATTATGCTTTGAGTTCTATCATGCTGTTGACCTATATGGGGTGTATAGTTCTATAAGAGATCCCCGATGTTTACATGGATCATTACATATGTAACGGGTATTCCACCCCACCCAATCGCATATATAGTGTGGGTGAGTAGAACATACGGTGTTACCGGTGTGGTGCGCTGTACCTGCAGGCTCACAGGAGGTCTGAGCCTCCGCTAGTGAGAGCCTGGGGTGAATCCTCTGGAACGTTTCTTGTTTCAGCGCCTCCACCTATGTAGGATTCTATGGAAATGTAGAATGACCCCAACATAGGAACCCACTCAGAAACCACATACACCAGTATTATGGATAACAGGTTTACTGAATGAATAAACACTAACAAAGGATAACTATTACATCATAACATTATAACATCCCCACACGGTGCCCACAGCCCAACCCTTGTCCCGTGGTCAGCGCTGCCACTATGTGTTAATAGAATGTTACAATCTGTTGGTGCACTTGTAGAGTACCTGCCGAGTGCTCCTGCACTCGGGCCTGCAAGGAACTTCACAAAGGCTCTGTCGTTCTGGGATCCCGTCTGATCCGGTCCGGTGAATCCTTGCTTGGGGTCCGCCAGGGGTGGTCCCACCCTGAAGATAGTCTCTGATCTCTGGGTAGCGACTTGCACCCAGACCTCTTTACTGGAACTTCAGCATCCGCTGATCCCTATCTAACACTGGCACTACATGACACGGTCCCTAACCTAGGGCCTGTCCCTGTAGCACCACAAACTGGGGAGTGACTTCCCAGTCCTAACTCTCCCTAACAATAACTAACGGGGCAGCTACGCGCTACAACCTACTGAATGCGTACAGCAACTTGCTGCACGCTAACCCTATGCCTTCTTGTCAGGCCTCACAACACTGCCAGCCGTGACCCTGACAAGACAGCACACTACCGCACTACGGGCAGCGTCCCTATCTTGGGCCGTCCCTCAGCGCTTACCCACTAACCTGGTGGGGAGTTGGGGCCTACCTGGGATGTAGGGGACCTTACGCGATGCAGGAGCTTCACTCACTCCCTGCACCCTTCCTTCCCCTTCTGCTCCGCTGCTCCAACTCACTGAGTAGCTGTAGCCCAAACAATGTATCTCTTTCCTCCAGGGCAATCCTTCAGCCCTATTGGCTACTATGAGGCACCTGGTGTCTCCCTCGCTATGCCCCATGGGAGTTGTAGTCCCATGGGGCCTAGAAACACATTGGGGCCGCGTACGCGCCTTCCCTGCACCTGCGCAAGCTATCTGGGGCTGCCTCACTGTTCTCTGGCCTTTCCCTACACTCGCGCGACTTCTTGCTAGCTCTGAGAACCCTTCTGCGCATGCGCGAGCTGTCTGAGCTCTTCCCGCGCTAGCTGCCTCCTGCGCATCCGTAACCGCAATGGCGGCGCCCTGCTTCCCGAGCCGCTGGGACCGCAGCAACGCGATCGCGGCCTTAGCAACGGCCTGATCGCGTCCCCGGCAACCAGCCTGCTCGCGGAAATAGCACGCTACTCCCTGCTCCGGCCCCCACCTTTGGAAGCAGCCGTCGGGTCCGTCGCTGGCTCCGGCGGCACCCGCGACCACGCTGCTCCAAGGGAGGGGGGTCTCTAGGAGCTGCTGGAGACCAGGGTTACACATACAATTATATAGGTTGGCGTGATATACCGGTGGAGAGCTCCATGATTGGCCTTTCAGATGTAGAAGGGTCATTGGTGCATGGTTGTTAGGCAGCCCCATTGGCTAAATGTTGTTTAGCTTGACAGGGGAGTATTTCAGGTACAGGTGTATGACGCTACCCAGAAATCCACTGAAGAAGTCGCTGCTAGCAACGAAACGTGTAAGGCCGCGCTTATAGTGCCGGCGACAGCTATGCGACGTCGCCCGAAAACAAATACATTGCCGCCGCGTGCACTTATAGTGCGCGCAATGGCAACAAAGCGACGTCGCGGAAACTGGAAGCCGGCAAAATTAGATTTTTCAAGGGCTGTCGCGTCACGTGACGGCCTTTGAACAAAACAAATTGCCGGAATCCCGCAACCCCACCGCCCGGCGAAACATAACTTTCGCCGGTGGCGACGGCGGCAACGGGTGACGTCACCCGCCGTGTCGCCGTTGACGGCACTATAGGCACGGCCTAAGGAAGCAGGTAGGAAGCACGTGATACCAGGCATTGTGTCATCACCTTGCGACACGATCGTGGCCGGGTCGTGCCGCGTGCTATTATCTGGCTGTCAGCAGCGAGTGCTCCAGCAACATCGGGACACCTCCTACCCTGTGACGGGGGATTGGGAGCAGGAGACGCTTGGACGCAATCCAGGGTTAGTGATTCTATATTGTTGGCGGTGATATAATTCACTAATGTTTGGTTTAAACTGGTCTCTTGTAAGTGCGCTTGATCCCTCCGTTTATTATTTTTCCTTCCCCAATAAATTTCATATTGCGCTATGGGGTTGCGCTCTCTTTTTTTCTTTTTATATATATATATATGAGAAAGCAGTCACTGGCACTCCTGTATGAGCAAATAATGGTCTGGTGCTAAGGCCATAAAACAAATATATTAAACTTTACCAGCTACATGGATGGCAAAAATAGGGCGACAGCACTCAGTGATGTAAGCAAAAAAAAGTGTATTCAATAATATAATAACACAGGTCCAACGTTTCTATCCACACAACGGTATTACAACGGCACACCACCCTGAGGAAGATCCCGTTGTGTGGATCGAAACGTTGGACCTGTGTTATTATATTATTGAATACACTTGTTTTGCTTACATCACTGAGTGCTGTCGCCTTTTTTGCCATCCATATTGCTGGTAAAGTATGATATACATTATATATATAATTAGATTTTAAGCTCTTCGGAGCAGGGATTCCTTTTCCCAAATGTTACTTTTATGTCTGAAGCACCTCTCCCCTTTGTGTTATTTATATCATTTTTTATTTATTTATATAATTGGCACGTGTATTACTGTTGTGAAGCGCTATGTATATTAATGGGCCTATATATATATATATATATATATATATATAGGCCCATTAATATACATAGCGCTTCACAACAGTAATACACGTGCCAATTATATAAATAAATAAAAAATGATATAAATAACACAAAGGGGAGAGGTGCTTCAGACATAAAAGTAACATTTGGGAAAAGGAATCCCTGCTCCGAAGAGCTTAAAATCTAATTATATATATAATGTATATCATACTTTACCAGCAATATGGATGGCAAAAAAGGCGACAGCACTCAGTGATGTAAGCAAAACAAGTGTATTCAATAATATAATAACACAGGTCCAACGTTTCGATCCACACAACGGGATCTTCCTCAGGGTGGTGTGCCGTTGTAATACCGTTGTGTGGATAGAAACGTTGGACCTGTGTTATTATATTATTGAATACACTTTTTTTTGCTTACATCACTGAGTGCTGTCGCCCTATTTTTGCCATCCATGTAGCTGGTAAAGTTTAATATATATATATATATATATATACTGTCATTAAGGTTATGGTGGGTAAAAAAAGTGACAAACACCCTCCACAGTAAAGCATAAAGCAACTGTAAATATTACTGTATGTTCATTTGCATGTCTTAGACAGGTCTGCAACCCTGTCTTTCCCCATTGTCACCCGGCATACAGCGCTTCCACTGCAGCAGAGGATTCTGGGAAATGACATGCAAATGAGCACTCAGTGCCACCTTTTGTCTCAAGCTCGTATTACACAAGCCAATCCTCAAGCCAATGCATGCTGTTTTAAACACAGCTTTTAGACAGAGGCTGGGATGAGATGCAAAGCCATTAAACCCACTCACATACATGTTTCAACCTTGATGGGTATCATCAGTGTGAGGCTGGTCTTAATGGCAAAGCAGGTTTGAGACTAGACTAGGTAATCACCACTGTCATTAAGGTTATGGTGGGTAAAAAAAGTGACAAAACCCCTCCACAGTAAAGTATAAAGCAACTGTAAATATTACTGTATGTTCATTTGCATGTCTTAGACAGGTCTGCAACCCTGTCTTTCCCCATTGTATACCCACATACTGTACATACATACATACATACATACATACACAGTGCATATACATATACATGTTTTGCCAAATCTTGATGGTTTGGGATTTTTTTTAAACAATGAATGCAAAGAAATTGTCACATTTTGATACATTTTGAGGAATTGTTCTGTTTTTTGCACAAATTTGTTTTTTTTTTTAAGTTTTACCATTTTTACTCGCTCTTTGAATTAATTGGCAAACTTTCAAACTGCTAGACTTCAATTCTTTCCGAGCTGCTTAGTTCTGTTATTAAAGCCTATATACAGGTAAGACACCCCCTCCCCATGATATTTGCCAATACTGAACCTTGGACAATTAAGATCAACCAAAATAGGGGGGGCCATTCTCCCAACATAGATGATTCTCCTGGTAGCCAGAAAAGCCATTATGATCAAATGGTTAGATTCACAAGCACCAAACATAGAACTTATAAAATCCCTCTTGGTCAAACTGATCACGATAGACAGAATATCTACCGAACAAGTAGGAGATAATCAGTATGCCAAATTTGATCAAAAATGGGGGATGATTATAAACTCTTTTCCCCAGCTAGAACAGAATAAATTCAGATGACACCCAAGATAGGATGGTAAACTAAACTGGATGAAAAAACGGATAAATGAAATATAAAATCAGGAGAACGTCCTGCATCACAACATAACATAACAACATGACAGAACAGAGTAAAAACAAAGAGCCCAGTCTAAACAAATATAATAACTAAAAGAAAGAACGGGAGTCACAAGCAAGCTATGATACAAGGTTTTAAGTTAAATGGTCGAGATATTAGATCAAGACCAGTTATAAGTTCGAAAAAAGAAAAAAAATGGGTATAAAAAACACGTATTGAACTATGTAACATTATACAATAACCTATGTACATGTAAATACAATATGCTACAATGTAATATTTTGAAATGTATCTGTAAACACTATAATATAAAGATACTTAAAAAAAAAAAGCCTATTTACAGGATTGGGAAAGTTCTAATATTCCTTTTTTTTAAATGTCATTCAGCCTTTAAAGATATGTTTTAAACCCCAAATCTATTGACTTTTTTTTATTCATTTTTTTTTTTACAATACCCGTAAGTTCTCACCACGCAATGATTAACCTTCATGTCAGTTAGAATATTAAAATAGTGCCTATGGGGACTATTGATTAGAATCTAATATATGTGAAGGCAAAATGTAAAACATGATTTTTAGCATACACACATTTCCCATTGTATTAATGTTACACTTTAATTTACAGGCGGGGGAGGATTAGAATGACATTTTGCCTTAATGAGGTGGAATGTGGAAATTAATTTAAAAAAAATATGTATTCACGTCGCTGCAAAACTAGTACAAGAGACCAGGTTTATCAAGGGTATAGAAAACTTATTGGATATATTTTTTCCGTGATAATCTGTATTGTTTTTATATACCTTTTATATGCAGTCTGAAAACTGGGATAAACAAGTCCCTGAATTCCTCTCTTTACTCAGATATAAGTGACTTCATTCTTCCGGATTATTTCAGCGGGAAGATACTTTTTAACCTCCCTACAGATACAGCCACAAAGATTCGGCCGCATCTCGGGGTAAAAACCGCAAGACGCCGTCAACACGTCGCGAGGTGGAGCGCAGCAGACTAATGGTATTAAGTGATTATACCAAAAACACGCGCAGCGTAGCCCGGAGTGATGCAGCGCAGCGCCAAAACAAATAGTATGCATCCCCGCAAAGCGCTTATACCTACCGCGACTGTCGCGCCGCTTGCTACTGCAATGCGGGCGACGGTTGAAGCATTTTCCGAATTTGTTTTCTGGTTGCGATGGCCGCGTCAAGTGACGCAGCCGTCCAATCAAAGAACAGATGTCCGCCTTGTCTGCCCTGCAGTCTCGCGTGCAGAAGAATGTGCTTGTGCACATATCGCTCTGTGACGTCACAGATACGCACGCACGCATTGCAGTGCATCTGTATGATCGCAGCCTAACACGGCGGGGGTCCCTGCTGTGCGAGTCCTACCGGGTTCCCGCTAACTGTAAGAGACGTGCAGTAAGAGAGAGGCTGTATCAGTCACTCTACCTAAGCGCCTCTAATAGGCGATCGCGGGGGGTTTATTTAATTTTACAGTATTGTAGCAGGGGGTCTCCGGAGCTAAACCGCATTGATTTCAGGTCCGAGGACCCCCTGCTTCCCGAGTTACAGGCCCTGTTATGGGGTGCCGATATCCCGGCGGCCATGTTTAAATTACATTAAAGTACATTACATTTCATAACACATTTATACGGATGTATGTTTTTGTTTATTTGATGGTGTGCTAGACGCCTAACGCATACGGCATTGGTAACACCAATCTGCTCTTAAAGGAGCAACAAATGTTTCCCCCCCCCCCACCTTAGGTGGGAAGCAGAGGGTCTCCAGAGCAGAACCATGTTGATTTCAGCTCCGGGGACTCCCTGCTTCCTGAGAGAATCACCTCTGTAGGCCAATAGGAAGCTGCAAGGGATGATGTCACGGCTTCCTATTGGCCTGCGTGTTGTAGGCCATTTAAAGTTGTCATTTTGATAGCCCCACATAGCCCAGCCAGAGCTGCCACCAGCACCCCCTTATGGAGGTAAGAATCCCGGGTAGCAGGGGGTCCCCGGAGTTGAAATTAATGTCACCGGGTTCTGCTGCTCTAACCTAAACAAAAGCATTTAACAATTATAATGCAATCTGCTTCCAAATATAGCAGCTATCTGCGAAATCCACATAATCAATAGCAAATGGGTGTTCGTGGTTGGATCAAAGCCCACACGCCACTAAATTAAAAAGTTGATCATTATAAATGTCAAAAATACAGAACACTAAAGTTCAAAGGCAAATGAGGAGCCACACAGGCATTAACCCTATTTAATATTTAATGAAACGGTAAATGAAGCGTTTATAGAGATGTGAGAAATAATCGAGGTCATTCTATCTGTTCAGAATAGCAGTTTAAAGGCTGCAGATGCTGGAGTAAGTAGAGATTCCTGCCTGGCGTGAGATGTTCAGTTGCTTAGGAATCAAGGTGTGTGAAACTATCCCAGCGGTGTGGGCAAAAGTTTAAATGTTTTGAATGTTTTGTGAGATATGTTACCAGGCTGTGAAATATGAACGTGAGATGTGTCATCAAGCTGGTTGCAGGATTATACTGTTATGTTGTTGATGGTTGATTTCGAGGCTTTTTTTTTTTAAGGAGAAAATGAAGAAAGGCGTTGATGTCTCGCATGTTTGAGGTGGGCATTTCAAGGCGTGTGTTGTCTTTGTCGCAGCTATTGGGGGGGGGGGGGGGTAAGTGCTCTTTAAACCTTGCCAGACGGGGGGTCCATGGTGCAGAAGAGCCGGCGTGGAGACTAGGGGTGGCGAGTGGGCAGGGCTCATTTGTGCCCAGTCTCACTTAACGGCCAGGCGGGCGTCCGACTTGGTGGGTTTCGCGGGCCATGGTTTGGGCACCATTGGGCTTTACCCGAGTGGGAGCACGCTGGCAGGGTGGCACTCACCAGGGGTTATTATTTGTTTGAATAAAAGCAGCAGTCATTGTACCTCCAGACCTTTGTTGTGTTTTTGTTTATATATGGGTTGCGAGGGGGGAGGGGCGAAGCTTCCCCGCAGGGTATATAGTAAGTATATAGTAGAACTTCTGTCAACTGTTTGGAGCCGAGTAAGGGTTACATATATATCCCTATCCCTCTCTATTTTAAAACCCCTGAAAAAATGCTTGTGAAATTAAGAAGGGCCTATTTCACATGGTTGGGAAAGTGCTGTGAAAATGTTTGCACGTCTCTATTTAGGACATCATGTTGCAATGTTTAAAATAAAGATTAGTTCAAAACTTACCTTTATCTAGAAAAGTGAGGATAATACAAAAAACGTATCCCAGAAATGATTCCTTTGCATTACCTTAAAACCTGCTTAGATGGCTTTAAAGCTGCAGACCAAGCAATATCCGACAAGTGTTTTTTTTATATAACATAAATCGGCTCTGTACTTTGGGAAAATACTTGTAGCATTTCTTTTTAAACAACTGTGAATGACATTTTGAATGTATTTTCATGCTTACAAACTTTTTCATGTTTGTAACAAGCCTTTTTTGTTTCTATAGCAACCATTTACAAAGTCACAGACACTGAGTCAATACTCCTCTGCAGTCATTTATTGAACCCCCGAGCCGAATCTTTGCCGATCGATCACAAGAGAACGGATCAATCGGCAACTTAGCTAATTACTTATCATTATGTGGATTGTATTGAGGCACATATTAAAGGGGAAAAAAAGAAAAATGGCAGGTTGGGCACCGGCTTTAAATAAATATACATTTTTTGTTAATAAATCAATATTAACAAACCTTGTTTTCTTACTGCGCAGTTTCCTCCCATACACGTAATAGAGGAGATATTTGTTTACTGGCCATGAAAGGGTTATTTAAATTAGATACAGAATGGCACCTTTAACCTTGTACTCAGGAGGTCAGTGTTATGCAGGGTGGATGAATGATGGATGGTGACACCCTGCTACTGGTCAGGCATGATCAGTCTCTGTGGTCAGTCAGGCTCCCTTATACTTGGATTAAACTCAGACAGTAATTGTATTGTATTGTATGACTTTATTTATATAGCGCCATTAATATACATAGCGCTTCACAGTAGTAATACACGTGGTAATCAAATAAATAACAGATAATATAAATAACAGGTCGTGGGAATAAGTGCTTTAGACATAAAAGTAACATTAAGGAAGAGGAGTCCCTGCCCCGAGGAGCTTACTGTCTAATTGGTAGGGAGAACGTACAGAGACAGTAGGAGGGCGTTCTGGTAAGTGTGTCTGCAGGGGGCCAAAGCTTTATGTATCGTGTTCAAAATATCCACAGTGCTATTCATATGCTTCTTTAAGCAAGTGTGTCTTAAGGTGGATAGAGAGGTACTGAGGGGAAGGGCATTCCAGAGGTGTGGGGCAGTCAGTGAAACAAGTTTAAGGCGGGAGAGGGCTTTAGATACAAAGGGGGTAGAAAGAAGACATCCTTGAGCAGAACGCAAGAGTCTGGGTGGTGCATAACGAGAAATGCGTGGAAACCTTATTTCCCGAGTGTAGTGCAATGGGTGGATCCTAGTTAATGAAGCTGTGGTTAGACGTGAAGAAAAATCAAGCGCCAATAGCGTTTGTATTAAACCCAGTGAGCACACTAGAGATAGAATAATACATGGATACAATTGGAAATAATGCTGCTCCAGAAGAGGACTCAATCCCAGTCCATGTAACGTATGCTAGCAACAGAAAATCAGGAGCGCAAACAAATCCAGATATGAAAAAAAGGGGAAAACACATAAAGTGCAATGTTTCAACAATAAATAAAAATGTGAAAATGAATAAATATCTCCCTCACATGCTCCGTGTGTGGTAAAGGCAGTGTGTTTGTATTGATTAACCCAGGGGAGCGCAAACTTTTTTAGCTGCGTCTGCTCCTCTTCAGTCTCGTGCCCCCACCCCTCCACTTGTTTGGCGGCGTCAAATGACTCCACGCGGTCACGTGACCCCGTTACCATGGAGACGAGCGTGCAACATCACTCTGCGGCGTCATTTGATGCCGCATTGCCATGGCGACGGTCACAGCAGATCTCCAGAATCATGGTAAGTTAGTTGCGGGGGCCTCACGCGATCCCCCGGCATT